>NW_024387289.1:0-142376 GCF_900408965.1 Simochromis diagramma | reverse complement strand
AAAACTGATATATCCCATAGCTTTTAGCTAGAGTACGCTTCAGGTTGATAGCAAAATATAAAATGGAATAAAATAACAGGAATACTGTTAAAATTCATGTAATGCCACATTCTACTTCCATCCTAATTCTAATTATACAAAGCACATACTACACTGATATTTATAGTATAGAGTGCATTTGAGGTACAGTATGAACCTCTATGGTTTCTGATAAATATGAATTACAGTTGTGCAGAGTTCAGATGGACTCTTGAAACTTCTTCCTTAGAATTTACTTGAGCTCAGTCATGTTTTATTGGAATATGTAGTATGAACATCACTTGAGGTATTGTCACATCATTTCTATAGTTTCGGGCATCATTTATTCCTTAAAGCTGTAGCTGTTTATCTGAACTCCAAAGAGTTTCTCTTAAAGGAAATTGGTAGCATGTATATGGACAGCTTCTGATACAGTACAGTAACAAACATATAAAACTATGACACATACATGGTTAAAAGGTTTATCCTCACTGATATACTAGTTGCACTCAACTACTACACCTTTTCTTTTTTAAAATATTGCTCTTTGGCATTTGGCCTTTACTGGATAGAGACGTTGGAGACGGACCGGAAAGCAGGGAAGACATGCAGTAAAAGGCCATAGGTCAGACTCAAACCCAGGCCTCTGCTTTCTGGTTATACAGCATGTCGTCATCTGCTCACAAGCTGAGCTAAACCATATCTGGATACATTTTTTTAAAAAAAAATCTAGTCCTTGCCAGGTATTAAAATTAGACAAGTGCAACCTTGGATGACAACAACATAACATATTTATATATTAAGGTTAAACCTTATTACATCAGTCGATGGTGCACTTGCATTGCTGTGGACCTACTAGAGAAACTAGCTACTAGCTCAACGCATGTGCAATTAAAAATGAACAAGTTCTGAGCTGGGCAAGAAGCAAAGTTTGGTCTCCTTTCTAATAGTCGACACGTCTATAAAACTTGCTTAGATATATCTAAAATGTTCTACAGCATTGAGTGCATGAGTTAAGTGTCATGATCCCTTTGTTCTCCCCAGCTTTCTATCGAGGTGTGTTTTCTCTCTGTCTCTCTCCCTCCTCTCGGTTTCTGTTTGCTTTGATCTTCAATCCAGGGTGGTACTCACTGGACTCCCGGCTTTTTGCTCTATGCACCTGCCTGCAATACACTCACATGTGACTCGTTAAGCAGCCACTACTTAAGGTAGGGGCAGTCTTCACTGGATTGTTCCACTCTCTAGTTTGTGAAGACCTGGCTTCTGTGACTATGTTTTGCTCCTGTTATTCTCGCCTCTAAATTTTATTTTAATGTTGTTCTCCTTTCTCTGTTCAGCCCTCTCTTGATATTCCCCTCCTTGGACTATGGTATGACGGTTTGACTGTGAGTGTGCAGAAGTATGTTGATGACTGGATGCCTGCTCCCTTTCTCCTGGAGCCCAAATCCCCAATCACACAGTTGTGTAAATAAAGCTTTGTTGTGATTTCACTGTAAATAAATGTGCACTGACTGTGAAAACCTTCAGTTCTGCATTTGAGACCACTTCAGTGTACATGACATTAAGAGGAATTTTATGTTTCAACTAGCACGGTATACTGGGTGCAAATGTTGATTGTGAAGACGTTATGTGATTGTAAACTGAGCTGTTTTGTGTTACAACTCTCATATTTAGCTACATAGCAGGAACCATAGCTACAAATATGTGATTCAACCCAAATTAATCAGGATAAGTCCCACAAATGTGTCCGTCCATATACTGTTTTTGGTCAGATATAGAGGAGTGATTGGTTTATGCCCTCCAGTCCTCCAATATTCTGACTGAGTGTCCCTAGAAGCAGATGGAATATGGACCACCACCATGGGCAGGCCCTGGAGTTTAGTGGACAGCAACCATAAATTCCACTTTATTTGTGTGTAAATGTATGTTTAATTAGTTTGAAGTCATTTATAATTCATAATTTTTCACTTGTTAAATGTTTTAGTTTATTATGATTTACACTCTGTGCAGGTTAAGCATTGGCTGAATGGATTATTTGTAGCTCAGAAACCAGCTTTGGCTAGGGTAAGATGCTTATTTTGGTCTCTTATCTGTTAATTCACTTTTTTATAGGATTGGTGTTCCCTAGATTGTGTGCCAGTTGCTGCTATGTCTGAAACCGGTAACACCACAGTCTGTTTACCTCAGCTGTCAAGTGAGGAGGTGAGGAAGTGAGGAAGAGGATGAAAAAGAGGAGAGAACAGTGGCGATGAAGAGATACTGAGAAAGAGATAATAAAATATAAATGCATAAGAGGTCACATACAGTTTGAAAGATTTGTCTGTGATCTTTACATTTAAACTAACGCAGAACTAATACTTTGAAACAGTTTGCAAACACCTCAATTGATACTTTTATGTGTTCCCCTTTTTTTCTGAATTCTGAATCAGCAATCTTCAAATATCATTCTGTTGTAACGTAGAGGATTTAATTGGATTAAAAGCGAATCTCTTCTCTAACGACTTGTTTTATGTGTCTAATCCAGTAACACAGGATGACTGGCAACCACTTGGGAACTATGGATCACTAGGGAAAAGTTAGTGATACCTGATCACTGTAAAATAGATTGCTAAGCCCAATCATACAGGCCAGGTTACCTAACCTCTGCTTGCTAGGGAAAAAGGGTATTCTCCAACCTGTAGATAAAAGGTTGATGGGGATTGCTTGCTGTCACTAGGTGAATTTGACTGCATAGAGGTACACAATGCTGTAACTCTAACACCTAATATTACCCTTTGGGTAGTAATTATTTATTCATTGATTGCATGGTATCCAACATACAGTATTGGGAGCCTTGGGATATGCTAGTTGGTAAATTACTCTCGACTCTGTCACTAACCCTGTCAAACCATTTTAAGCAAGTGGACTAAAATAGAAATGATCGACCAAATGTTTTTTACTTTCCTAAACCTAAACTGGTTAAATTGGTCACTTTTGATTTTTAAGAGTTAATGTTTTTTTCTTTTTCTTTTCTTTTTTTTGTTTTCTTTTTTTTTAAGATTGTAAAGAAAACGTTAATCTTTATGTCCTTTGAACAACTCTTCTGTGGTGTTATGTAGATGCATCAAGTCTGAAAAGCAACTAAGAAATAAATGAAATCGAGATGCAGCAAGCAGCTCGCGGGGAGAGGAACTTTTCTCTGCTGGAATTCATAACTCATTTTTAAATGATATATTCAAAGAATACATGATATGAATGGATGGAACTGTTGACTAAAAAAATAGAAATGAGCTGAGTCCAAGGTGCAACTTTGGAATAGATACAAGAGCATATTATTACTATTGTTGTTCTGTGAAAATGTCATAGTGAGTGTAGGGGAAACCTGCAGAGGAAGGAAAGCTAATGCTGCAATAGCTCTTAAAGGTTAGGTTATATTCAACATTGGGCATAGCTACCATTTATAAAGGTTAAAACACTTACATTACAAACTAACATGAGTGCCACAGTCAAGGTACATTGATAGCAAAAATAGCCACAAAAACATTAAACAACTTTTGGAATGAATGCTTTAGGGATTCAGACAAACAATATAATACCACGGTAACTGTCACGGCTGGGCAGCAGTCGTGTGGTGGAATGAAAGAGGACCCAAGATGCAGATGGCAGTGGAGATGCAGGTGGAGATTTATTTACAGTGAAAAACCCAAGGTGAGGGCAGAACTAAACACAACACAACCATAAGAACAAATACAAAACAGCAGAAACTGGAAAATAATAACAATAAACTCAAAACACTGGGTCAACGACCCAGGACCATGACAGTAACATGGGGTTTACTTTTCACAGGGCTACCAAGAGTCCTGGGAAACGTCCTGTCCTTTTTTTCCACATGACTGTGTTGCAAATAAAATATAAAAGTCTGATGTACATTCATTAGAAAAAAATAACATACCTCAGGACAACCAAAAGCCTCTATTAGACACTAACTGTTTAATCCTTTGATTCAAATTACGTATAGCAATGTTTAAACGATTTGTCTGCAACATTTTGCTGATATCCAAATGTGGAGCTATGTTTGGATGTTAGCATTGGTATTTTGGTGGCAGTCGGGATTTTTGGAGCCAAAATTCTTGTTTTTGGATGAGAAGGTTGAGCACCAGGTTATCAGCAAATGTCAGCAAGCTGTATCCAAAAACTGCATGGGCGCACAGATAATAATAATAATAATGATAATGATAATTTTTTTTCTCTGCTACATACAGATGGATCACTGGATAGATAACAGTAACATTTTTATTAACACAACAAACAAATGAATAAAATCTACAGGTTAAAGGTATTGTTGAATAGTTGAGTTTTGAGGAGCTTTTTAAATGAGTTCAGTGTTGGCGTATTGTGCAGCTCAAATGGAAGAAAATTCAGAGGGTGGTGGATGCTACACTGAAATCTCTTTTCACAAGTATATGGAGGTTGGTGCAAGGGATAGAAAGTAAACCCATGACTGGGGGAGTGGGGAGTCCTGTGGATTTTGTCAAATCTTTTAGGGTTGACAAGCAGAGGCGGAGGCAGACATTTGATAAACCCGGGGCTTAGCCCTAAAGGGTAGTATGCATGTGGGATTTGGGGTGGGGGGTTAGAAATGATTGAAAGATTAATTGGCTCTGTTTTGAGTTTTGTTCAAAGAAGAATGACTTCATATAGGGAAAAATATATATCACATCTGCAGGACAACTTAAACTAGTTTTTTAATTAAGCAGCACGGCAGAACAAAGTCGGGGCTGTATCAATACACGCGGACTAAACCCCAATTCAACCAGACCCAGAACCAGGGGCGATTTTAGCCCATTTTTGGGGGGAGCTTCAGCGCCCTCAAAATGAATCAAAGCACCCCCAAAGATTTCTTACTTTTTTTTTCCACAATATTTGCTGTTTGTGTGACACACTACTAAAAATATAAAAAGATTACAGTACTTGGTTTAAATGTAACATTTCAGCAACAAAAGTATAGATATCCCCCCCTCCCAAAATGGTTTGTTCCAGCTCGCCTCTCCCCTACTCTGGCTCTAGCGCCCTTGCTGCCAGAGCGATGGTGGCTGAGACACAGTGGAGCGGAGGTGTAAGAGCCTGGCTTAAAACAGGACATATTAGCTGCATTTAACCTTCAGTTACTCTTTATATAGTTAGGTAGGAGTCAGACCAGGTTTCTTTTCAGCTGAAAAACATTACACCCAGGTAACCTGCAGTGTTGAAAACGTGTTTTCCGACCATGTTTGCTACCCTACAATCCGTCCTGCTCTGTAATAAATCAGCTACATCTGACCGTCCTTTTGCTCCCATTGAAATTTATATAACCTATTTAAATTCTAAAAATTAAAATTGTCTGTAGCCTACTGTTGTTACCACTGTCCTGTTTGAAATGGATACTAACTAGCTAACTGACTGGATGCCCATTAACCTTATAACTCCTGGTGTTTTGTGTGTGTGTGTGTGTGTGTGTGTGTGTGTGTGTGTGTGTGTGTGTGTGTGTGTGTGTGTGTGTGTGTTTGTTTGTGTACAGAGAGACAGCCAGGTTCATAATGGATATAAGGAAGTTTTTTCAAAAAAAGGAGCCACATTCAGGTAAAAGTGTAAAATCAAATGATCCATCAATAAAGAATAATGTTGGATCAGTGTTTCAATATTTATATCTTTTATTAGATGTTCATGTGGTTTAGTTATTTGCCTTTTGGTTGAAAGTACACTGAGAGAGGACTTTTTGTTAGTGATCTTAATAGTATTTTTTTCATATTAATGTGATTTTTCATCTAATTGAATACAATCTATTTGTGTATGATTGTCAGTCCGAACAGGGAGAGAGGAAAGAGGAGAATGTCAGGAGAAAGTACAAGATCAGGAAGAACCAGGTAAGAAAACAGACAGGGAAAAGTGACAGTCAAAACAGAAACTGTTAAACTGACAAAGAAAAAAACAACTAATTTTACTCACACAAGCTGGAAGTTGTGTTCTCCCTATATTAAAGCTGCTATACAGAATCTGCTAAACAAACTGGGTTGAAACATTTTTGACCCTCTTTAACAACATTCCAACATAACATTATAATTGATTGGGGAGAATAAAATGGATTATATATTTTTATGTAGTTCAGCCACAACTCTACTAAAACCTCAGCCAGTAGGTAGGCCAACTTTTGGACCGTACAGTTGTCTGTATGACTGCCGCAGTACGTACGTGAGGAGCTGTAAAGAGAAGCAGAGTGCTCTGTTTATATTCTAAAAATGTTTTAAGCTAGCTTGTTTCAATTATTCTGTACAGCAGCTTTAAATGTTTTCCAAAAGCACACATACACTTACCTTATCAGTGTTTCTCAAACTTTTTACAGTGTGTACCACCTGATAAAAAATGTCAAGCTCTCCTAAGTACCACTATGAAAGCATGAAAGTCATAAATCTTACAACACAAAATTAGTATTATTTAAATTAGTCAAATTAGTATCTGCAGTAAAGATTTTTTCATGCATTGTATACGTTCTACCACAGGCAAAGCCTCCATTTTTATATATATATTTTTTTTAATATTTTGTAATAATTTATTTGTAATAATTTCAGTCTCATATAGGGCTGGGTATCCTCACTGTTTTCTAGAATCGATTCGATTCCGATTCACAAGTTCCCGAATCGATTCGATCCACGATTCAATTCAATTCGATTCGATTCAATTTGATTTAAATCTGGGAAAATTTGCCTCAGACAGTCAGGAATATTATAATTCAGATCAGTACATTTACATATTTTTGTATCTATAAAAAGGAAGCTGACACTCACAAGACTTTATCAAAGGTGTAAGCATCACAGCAGATGCCTCTGTGTCAAAGTAGCTGAAGATAAAACACAGAAAAACATGAAGGTGATTTTCTTGGCCTGGGATTTTATAAAAAATATTCTGCAGTACATCAAAAACGAAAGAAAACAATTAATCAACATATGAACATTACCTCTGAAGTTACAGCGGTTTTATTAGAGACACGGCTAAGCGTTTTGCATTTTGCATAATTTAAAAAAGTTTACATTTGTTCAGAAGCCTGTTGAACAGCAGAAATGAGGCTACAGTTGTAGCCACAGCTGCCCTGGGGTAGACTGACAGAAACGAGGCTGCCATGTCGTGCCATCGGCCCTTCTGGCCATCACCAGTAGGTGGTAGGTGAAGTGTCTTGCCCAAGGACACAATGACCGAGACTGTCCGAGCCGGGACTCGAACCGGCAACCTTCCGATTACAAGGCAAACGCCCAACTCATGAGCCACGGTTGCTCATTGTGGCTGATTTTAGACAGGATGGGATGGCTGCCTGATCCAGTGAGAGGTTGAAGAGTCTGGTGAAGATGAGGGTGAGCTGGTGTGCGCATGCTCTTAGTACCTTGCCAGGTACTCCGTCTGGACCGGCCGGCTTCCTGGGGTTCACTGCTAGGAGCACAAGTCTGACATTGTGCTCCGTTACAGTGAGTGGAGCGGTGCAGGAACCAGGTGAGGGTGAGGATGAGGATGGGAGCAGGGCTGAGCCAGATGAGAGCTGCTGTTGTGGTGTTTCAAAGTGGGCGAAGAAGCTGTTTATTTCCTCTGCCAGCTGCACACTCAGGTTTTCTGTTTTCGCAGTGCTGCCTCTGTGGTTGATGATGTCTTGCATTCCCTGCCACACCTCCCGTGTGTTGTTGCTGGACAGGTGGGACTCAATGTTTCTTTTGAGGTCTGACTCGGCTTTTTTAATCCCCCTTTTCAGGTCAGCTCGAGCAGCCCTGTACAGAGCTCTGTCACCTGACCTGAAGGCGGCATCGCGGGCTTTGAGGAGTGAGCGGGCCTCGCTGGTCATCCAAGGTTTTTGGTTTGGGAAAACCCGAATGCTTTTGTCCACAGTCGCATTTGCAGTACAGAACTTGATGTAGTCCAGAACTGATCCTGTGAAAGTTTCTAGGTCCTGGTGTTCAAATATGTCCCAGTCTGTCTCTGTAAAGCAGACCTGTAGTTTGGAGAGAGCATTTTCCGGCCAGGTTGTAACAGTCTTTGTGGTGGGCCTGACACTGCGCCTGAGGGGGGTGTAGGCTGGGGAGAGTAGAAGGGAGAGGTGGTCGGACTGACCGAGGTGGGGGAGGGGTATGGCTCTATATGCATGCTTGATGTTGGAGTAAACATGATCTAGAGTGTTTTCTCCTTTGGTGGGACATTTGACATGCTGATAGAACTTTGGGAGTACAGTCTTTATGTTGGCCTTATTAAAGTCACCTGCAATTATGTGAACACCATCCGGGTGGGTGCGCTGCTGTTCGTTAATGGTGTTCAGCAGGATAGAGGGCGCCGTGTTTACGTTGGCATCGGGTGGAATGTACACAGCCGTGATGATCACTACTGTTAGCTCTCTCGGTAGAAAAAAAGGCCGGCATCTTACTGACATGTACTCGAGGTTCGGGGAGCAGTGACTGTTTATAATTGTCCCGTTGTTGCACCAGCTTTCATGCACGTAAATACAGAGCCCTCCCCCCCGCTCTTACTGGAGTCCTTTGTCCTATCCCAGCGGAGCAGAGTGCGGCCTGCTAGCTGAACGCTAGCATCGGGTATTCCCGGGTGAAGCCAGGTTTCGGTGATGATCAAGGCACAGCAGTCACGAACTGCTGTGCCTTGGGTGGCTGTAGCTCAGGTGGCAGAGCAGGTCAGCCACTAATCAGAAGGTCAGTGGGTCGATCTCAGGCTGCCTCCTGGCTGCATGCCAAATATCCTTGGGCAAGATACTAACCCCATGTTGCCTACTGGTGGTGGTCAGAGGGCCCGGTGGTGCCAGTGTCCGGCAGCCTCGCCTCTGTCAGCGCGCCTCAGGGCAGCTGTGGCTACAATGTCGCTTGCCATTGCCAGTGTGTGAATGACTGAATGTAGTGTAAAGCGCTTTGGGGTCCTTAGGGACTGAGTAAAGCGCTATACAAATGCAGGCCATTTACCATAGTGATTTCCCACTAGTTGTAATTCCAGGTCATCTGTTTTTTGCACGAGGGATCTGGCGTTGGAGAGAGAGGCTCGGCATAGGTGGTTTGTGTGGTTTGTTTTTTAGCCCCAGCATAATGTCGGACCTACGGTCCCGCTTTTGCTTCCTCTCCCTCCGTCTGCGCCGCCGCCTAGTCCCGATAACAATCCACGGGAAGCCCGGTGGTCTCGCTATGTGATCCGGGATGTTGTGCGTGCGAAGAAAGTCCAGTGAAACAGATGTTTGATGCTGGTCACCAATGTCTATGAGGCTCTGGTGGGTGTATCAAAAAAAAGCAGAGCTGATAGTGCAGAAAAAAATAAGAAGGACATACAAACTAAAGAAACTAAACAAAAGAAAGGAGTACTGAGACGGAGAGCCGTAAGCCGCTGCAACACTGTGCGCTGCCATCTTGGGGTTAGATGCCTTTGGGGCATCAGAACTAGATGATAGTAGCACTAAAAATCATCATAGACCTGCACTACACTTATTTTTTAATTCTACAAAAGTACACTATTTAGATTGAGAAAAGTTTATATAATTATTTAGCCTGCATAACTTAATAAATATGGAATTTGAAAAATAACAAACCTAAAAAGAAGCACTAGGTACGAGATACACGAGTACCTATGATACGGTGATACTTTTGGTAAACAATCATTTGACTAACATGTCTGTCTCACCTGCTTTTGTTCCCTCTCTGTTCTGTCCTCATTCTCCATCTCCCTCTCTGTTCCTCTCTCTCCCTCTTTGTTCCTCTCTCTCCCTCTTTGTGCTGACAATCAAGCAAAACACCAACATCATCAAATATAGAGTTGAAACCAGATATTTATGTACTCTTCAGATAAAAACACAAACACTTTTTTTAATTGTAACATCAAATCAGACTAAATGTTTATTTTTTTAGGTTGATAAATATAAAAAACATATTTGTTAACTTTAAGAGTAAACAGAGAAACTATCTGTATTTCTTAATTGCAAATGGCACCAAATTGTATTCAAAATTGAGCCACATGTATGGAGCTCCACAATTCTTTTCCTGGTGTTTTGGTTGACATCTCTTGATTTTCCCATTTCAAAGAAACAGGCTCTGTGTTTTGGGGGTGCCTTATATGCATCCAGAGGTGTGCCAACAGTTTACTCAAATGGACTCTACTAACCTATCAGAAGCGTCTTAAGCTCAGAATGGAATCGTCTGGAGTTTTCTTATTGATTAACAATAAACTTAGTGTATATGTACTCCTAAATTTGATGAAAGTGATAAAAATAGACAGCTCTGTCTCTCTTTATTCTGACATTTAACTAATTCAAAAGATATTTCAATATTTATTTATCCAAAACAAAACAAGTTTACTCTAAATTGATGTTGTACAGTAAAAAAATGTTCTTGTGTTTTCCATAAAGTGTATGTAAATATCTGGTTTAAACTGTGAATATACTGCTGTGTATTGAAATTCCTCTTGTTTTGCGTAGAAATATACTGAACAACATACAAAGCATAATATATAAAATAACATCTACCAGAGTTTTTTCTTTGAAAGAAGCTCCTTATGTCCATTCTTGTATATCAGTACATTACTGAAACCGATTTATTTAGCCGTGGAGAGTAACACCTGAATATATGAAATAAACATACATGTAAGCTAAGGCTCTCTAAAGAAACAGCATTGTTGTTGTTCGGCTTGAAGAGCAAGTAATGTAATATGGGTCAAGTGATCAGTTTGATATCAATCTTTTGTGATACACCGTCATATTTACATTATCTGTACAGTACAAATGATTTGCTTTGGTACCTGCTCAAACTTCAGTTCTCCTCTGTCTGCCTGGCTGCGCTTCTCCAACAGCGCACTCGCAGGCAGCAGCTCCACCCTCGCTCAGTCGCTTAGTGTCTGAGCTCGGATTATACCAATATTAGGGGGGATTTACGCACAGTCGTAAATTCCCACAGTGTGCACTATGTGCTTCGAATATTGTGTGTAGTTTTTTGTTTCATACAGTTGTCAGCCAGGCAGCTAACTATGAAAAAATTACACTCCAAAAGATCCCGGGCTTCTGAAAAAACAACCCGGGCTTAAGCCCAGTAAGCCACCCCCCCGCTCCACCACTGTTGACAAGTATCTCAAACTCAGTACTGATACCCAGGAAATTATTTGAAATTTGATAAAAATTTTTAATACTATGGAGAAGTTTTACAATACCTAACCTCTAACCATTAGAAGTGTTAAGGAAAAATACAACATCTTTGCATAAAGTGTGATATTTATGGAAGGGGAAAGGAGCTTTACTTACCTTTTTAAAATCATTCCTAAAGAGTCGTTCAGTGCAATGAACATTCACTACTTTAGCTGGGGAGGGATGAGCTGTGTGCTGCGGTGGGTGCTGTGTGAAGTTGTGTGTCAGCTGGATGGGGCAAAGACAGCACTGTTGGTATTGATACTGCTGCAAAGTAGTATCTTTATTCGTGATTAATTTTTAGTATTGATTAATATCTGAGTATCTACTCTTTTGACAATCATAATCTCTGCTAGGCAAACAAAGTCAATGTTCCTGTTACTAATGATATCATGGTTTAGTAGTGCGTTATTACTGATGTTGTTAACAGGCATTCAGGCACTGACAGATGTTCTGTTGGGAAGGTATGGAGAAAATAGTGCTGTTGATGCTAGTCAGTGGTCTTAGATTGCTCAATATACTCCCATTAGGTTTGTTTGATGTCATCGTTGCCTACTGAAATGCCTTTAGCCAGGCTGAGCTAACAGCTGTTTGGCTGCTAGATAGCAGATCAGCGGCACACAGGCATTAGCCAATCGATGAGGACGCTGAGATACACAGGTACGTGTATAACATCACTATACAGTGACACGTAGCATCGAAAAAGTTCCAACGCGTGTCAGACTACTCAGCATGGAAACCTTTGTATTGACTCACTTTTGGAGTCAGACTCAATTGGCTACCAGAACAACTGATGGTAGGCAGTTATTTTTCAGCTCCAGAGGTTGCTGCTATAGGTGATCCATTTGTTTTTTCCTAAGTCTAATCATGATGTCACTGTCACAATGACATAATAATGAATATTTGTCACAGTGACATGATGGAGCACCACCTGAGAAATTGATGTGGTGCAGAGGTGAACAAAGAACATGCAGAAACCCGGGACAGCTAAATCTTGATTTAGACTTTGCAGGACATCTATGTCCTAACTTACGTAATAACTGCAAAGTCCTTTTATCCCTACACCGCAACTTTCCTTGGCATTTAAGTCATTGTGGTATGCATCGAGCTGATGTAGCTACATTTCTCAGGAGGTGCACATCAGGCTACCGAAAAGGTTGCAGGGTAGGATTACAACCAGGGTCCAACCAGGAAACCAGAAGAAACAGGTAAATAGACTAGCCAAGCACCAGCGAACAAATGCAAACAGGGAAAGACTGAAGGGGGAGAAAAGAGAACAAAACAAAGAAGCGTTGTCACTGATGGCAACCAGGAACCATAGCACCCTCTGCTTTTAAAGAAAGTTTAAACTAATTATTTTTGGCATTCCAGTTTTTAAAAAATCAAACAGGGAGCTGTTTTCCAGGGAAAGGGCTCTAAAGCACATTGTGCTAGGTAGCTAGAAGCCAATGGCTTGCAGATAATTAGCAGTTAGCACTGTGAATTGTGGGGATTTGAGGAAAGCAAAATGTTAGAAAACTTACTTTTGAAATTTCCAAATTACTTATTAAGAAACAAATAAGCAATTTACAAATTGCTAGAACTAGAACTAGAAAGTAGCCATTAGACACTGGAGCTACAAAAAACTGAATAGTAAGAAAATAGTATTGTAATTATACCTTTATTTAGGTTACACAGACAAGTCGCCTTGAATCTTAAACAGGGAAAAAGGGACTGTTGCAGATTCCGTGACAGGGGATTTCTAAAAATCACCCCGCAGTTCTTCAGCTGAGACACCTGAGTTAGAAAACACAAACACTGCAGTTGTCTTTACTCGCGAGGACGGTCATAGAGCGCTCGTACTCCAGACTCGCGCTGTATCACTGTCTGCGTTCTTTATTTATACAAGCTTGTGTGTGTGTGTGTGTGTGTGTGTGTGTGTGTGTGTGTGTACAAAGATAACAGAGTTATTCTAAGAACTCAGAGCTGAGGTTCCCCTTTTCTAAGTCTGCATGTTCTTAGAGAAAGAGGAAGCTGTTAGTTGTTTATCACACAAGAGTTCATGTCAAAAGTCACGTAGACATTTGCTTAGTGATCAATAAAAGAACACATTTCATGAAGCTGATCACACTATATACAATCTTCTTCTGACATTCCGTTTTGCCTGGATTCTGCAAATATATGACAGTAATCATAAGTTGTTGAGCAGATCTGTTTTTATAGAAATGGTGAAATGGGCTTCAGAGGTTAGTCAGCCTTTGTTCTTTAATTTCAGTTTAAAAGATTTAAAATGGACAAAGAAAACTTTGCAACTTACTGTAGGAGTAGGAAACAAAAGAATCCCAAAGGTAGTGGGAAGATCTAGGGGATGACCTTTTAAATGATTATTGAGTTTAGAGGAAAACTAAACAAAAACTAAGTTGTCTTTATCATTGTATATATATTGAAAACCTAGAGAAGATCTATACGTTTGGGGCCATATTCAACACTCAATTACACACGTAATCAATTTTAGTTCCTGGTGGAGACCAAAAATGGACATGAACAAAGTGCTTTTGTATTTTTATTTGAACATGCAGAACAGTTTATTATTCATTAAGTAGATATAGCCAGTGCACAGTATGTAGTCACATGTAAAATTCACAATCAAAACTTTTTTTTTTGCATGAAGCAAACACACACTCAATAAAAGGCAATAAACTTCCACTTTAAAATACTTTGTAGCCTCTTGACTTTGTACCACTATCAGCTAGAGGGTGAAAGAAACAGACATTATGGTTCTAACAGGGAAACCTTGTGAAACACATTTACAGTGGGGCAAAAAAGTATTTAGTCAGCCACCGATTGTGCAAGTTCCCCCACCTAAAATGATGACAGAGGTCAGTAATTTGCACCAGAGGTACACTTCAACTGTGAGAGACAGAATGTGAAAAAAAAATCCATGAATCCACATGGTAGGATTTGTAAAGAATTTATTCGTAAATCAGGGTGGAAAATAAGTATTTGGTCAATAACAAAAATACAACTCAATACTTTGTAACATAACCTTTGTTGGCAATAACAGAGGTCAAACGTTTACTATAGGTCTTTACCAGGTTTGCACACACAGTAGCTGGTATTTTGGCCCATTCCTCCATGCAGATCTTCTCGAGAGCAGTGATATTTTTTGTAAACATGCAGCACAATTTCTAAAGGATTAAACTGATCTTGGCTTTGTTGTTAACCCCCTGAAATGCCCTGTTTCTGAGATAAAAGCTTTTGACTCTACAGCGGTGACAGAGACATCAAGGAGGAATGAAGAGACAACGGGACGAAACTGTGAACACATATGGTCAACATTCATTACAGAGATATTCCCTTCTTTCAACAGATGACTCTGCAATCCCCCATGCCCAACTCATACCTTATCAAGATGAGAGTGAGAGACTGAAAGAGAAGTGGAGCAGGGGGAGGAGAGAGAGGAGAAGAAGAAACTCTAATTAAACTACACCAGCTCCTAATTTAATATTGTGTGGTTTAATTAGGAAAATTATCACTGAAGCTAAATCCATCTTTGCAGATGCTCCATCAGAGGCTTTGTGTAGAGTGGACAGCAGTAGGAGAGTGAGCTGGAGATAGGGGCAGGTCTTAAGAGTCAGCCATTTATTGCTCAAATATAATTTCCTCCCATTGCCCAGAGTTGTCATTTTCATTAAAGCAAATTGAAAAATATGAAGCAATTAAAAGACAGCTTGTTCTAGAGATGAGGGCCTGACAAGAAGTGAGTGGCAGAAGGTGAGGTGGCACAGGAGAAAGTGAGGAATTCTCTGGGATAATTCAAAATGAATTAGGATCACTACTATCAAATAATAAGAGGAGAAATCCAACCTGAGGTGAAGCAGGGCCATTAGAATATAGGCATTATGAATGAATGATGTCTACAGCAGTTTGAGTGCTAACATCAGAACAATGATCACACCCTCCGCCATATACCCCCACCAGGAGGCCCTGCCGGGGCCACATCTGGCCAAACCTACTTCTTACTTGGGGCGTGGGCAGGAAACAATGGCGGCCTGTGCACACACCTGTACCACCCCCCATGTGGTACTCCAGATACCATACCTCTCCCCATCTAACTGCAGACTTCTTTGGGTTGGCCGTGAGCCTCACCTGCCTCAGGCATTCCACGACCGCGGCCATCCACTGCACATGCTTCCTTCCATGTTATTGTGGATGACCACATCCTCCAGGTAGGTGGCAGCATATGCAGTGAGCAGCCGCAGCACCCAGTTCATGAGGCACTGGAAAGTGGCACAGGCTTCAAACAAGACGAACGGAAGTGTGACAAATTGGCACAAACCATACGGAGTGGAGAAGGCTGTCTTTTCCTTGAACTCCACCGTCACACCAGGCTCCATCTCAAAATCCAAATAGATTTAATGCCAAATAATTCATACAGATCCCTATGCAAGACATAACATGTCAGTCAGTATCTCTTTCGTGAATCTGACTTGGGAGATGACCTGAAACAGCGCCTGCGCCACACTATTTATAGAAATTGTGTGCAGCTGCACTGCACACTAGAGATGGACCGATCCGATATTACGTATCGGTATCGGTCCGATACTGACCTAAATTACTGGATCGGATATCGGAGAAAAATAAAAAATGTAATCCGATCCATTAAATATCATGAAAGCACCTCACAAAACTTGCAACACGCCGTAACTCACCTCAGAACGTTAGCACGTCGGAGCAGTATGCATCACGTGATAGAGCGGCTGTGGCATGCGGGACCTGTCGGTGGTCTGCATAGCATTTGGAGCTTCGCTAGCAACCCGGCATTTCATCTCCGACAAAGTTATCCCGAGAGAAGTAAAGCAAGTGTGTAAGTCCATCTCTGAATGTTTGTAAAGCATTCCTGCGTTAAGCTTAACAAGCGACTGCCTCTTCTCGCTGCTACTTCAATCATGAAACTGCTTAATGATCAGCTGATCGGCTTTTCTGTCGGGACTCCGTCTCTCTTCTTTGTTTTTGGCCCACTTTGCACCAGAAAGAGGAAACCAGCGGCTGAACAACAGCAGCACGTTTAAGCTCGATCAGCTGTTGTTAGAATGTATTTAATATTACTTTCTACTCGAGGATCTTTTTCTACGTAGCTGACGGCTGGTAACTGTGCAGGGGCGGATCTAGCAAAGTTTAGCCAGGGGGGCCGATAGGGCATGAACAGGGAAAAGGGGGCACAAAGACATACTTTTCTTTCTTATTCTCATTTAAAATGTCTAGCTTTTAATAAATAATTATCCAAATCTTACACCCAAAGTTTTAATTTGATGTAAAATGAATAGAAGTCAATTACTGTATAGTAAGCTATAGTACTTTTTCCTTTGGGAAGGTACCATCTGTGCAGTCTGCAATTTTGTTGAAGAAAGATGTTGAATCTATTTAATATTTCTTGAAAAATAATTGATTTCTGTGCATTTTTTTTCACACTGCATCAAATTAAGGTTGATTACGTCGATTAAGCATCATGAGGTGGAGGGTGGTTCCCTATTTTTTATTTATTTATTTTTGTTGTTGCTGGGAGTTGGAACCCTATTAGTTAGGTTGCTTAATATTTATGCTAAGTACTCTTTAAAATACCAGAATAGGGAGGATGGTGTAGGTTTAAGTTTATTAGATTGATCAGTATTGCTGAACTATGAAACATTATTTTTTTGCATACAGGTATAACAGAATAGCTTTAGTGTAGTTGTTGTTTTAAACTTGAGTATGAACTTATACAAAATGCAGCAAGATATTTAAAAAACAGTTTTGTTGGTTAAAAAACACTATATCGGATTCATATCGGTATCGGCAGATATCCAAATTTATGATATCGGTATCGGACATAAAAAAGTGGTATCGTGCCATCTCTAATATATACCCTAGTAAGCTATAGTACTTTTTCCTTTGGGAAGGTACCATCTGTGCAGTCTGCAATTTTGTTGAAGAAAGATGTTGAATCTATTTAATATTTCTTGAAAAATAATTGATTTCTGTGCATTTTTTTTTTCACACTGCATCAAATTAAGGTTGATTACGTCGATTAAGCATCATGAGGTGGAGCGTGAGGGGTGGTTCCCTATTTTTTATTTATTTATTTTTGTTGTTGCTGGGAGTTGGAACCCTATTAGTTAGGTTGCTTAATATTTATGCTAAGTACTCTTTAAAATACCAGAATAGGGAGGATGGTGTAGGTTTAAGTTTATTAGATTGATCAGTATTGCTGAACTATGAAACATTTTTTTTTGCATACAGGTATAACAGAATAGCTTTAGTGTAGTTGTTGTTTTAAACTTGAGTATGAACTTATACAAAATGCAGCAAGATATTTAAAATAACAGTTTTGTTGATTAAAAAACACTATATCGGATTCATATCGGTATCGGCAGATATCCAAATTTATGATATCGGAATCGATATCGGACATAAAAAAGTGGTATCGTGCCATCTCTACTGCACACTGCACTTGAGATATCGCGTTGCATAATCCACTCGAACTAAGCTATACCTAACTAAGCGATATCCATGTGCACTTCAGTGAAATGTATGTATAATAGGGATGTATAATAGATTTTTGAGAATCTGTATAGATAGATGTATAGATAATCAGTGATAATTGCCTCAAATACATAGAGACACATATATATATACACATATATATATATATATACACACACACACACACACACACACACATATATATATATATATATATATATATATATATATATATATATATATATTAGGGGTGCAACGATATTCGTATCGATATTGAACCGTTCGATACAGTGCTTTCGGTTCGGTACGCATATGTATCGAACAATACAACATTTGTAATTTATTTTATCAATTTTCCTTCTGACGATGCTGTCTGTGTTGAGCGCTCAGTGAATCTGTGTTCGACTACTCCGCCTAGGCTGCACTGTCGAGCGCAGATCCACTGAGCGCTCAACACAGACAGCATCGTCAGAAGGAAGAGAGCAGGGCAAGCTAGCGAGACAGAAGTTAAGCTCTACTTGCAACATTCAGATCTGGCGTTTGGAATTATTTTGGTTTTCATGTGACGTATGACCGTGAAGGTAAGCGAGTCATGGACTAAAGTAAAACAGTATGTTGGATGTGCCATGCAATGCTCAATTACATTGGTGTGAACTAGTGTGTTAGCGCAGTTAGCTCGTTAACGTGTTTGCTGTGTAGCCCCATGCACGGAGCGATCGGCGGTAGCTCGTTAACGGAGATTTGCCGTGTTGTGGCGTTAAGGTCATTTCAACGAGATTAACCTGAAAGCACTAGTGGGAACACAACGAATATGACTGCACATTTACGCCGACATCATCCTAGTGCAAAGACAAAAACAACAAGCATGCTACTAACTTTAGCCGAGTCATTTAGACAGCTGTTAGCACATGATTCTCCTTATGCTGCTGAGAATATAGCCCAGAAGAAGCGGATAGTATAGCTTTTATTTTGGAAAGAGCCATTTCTCTGTAATAAACTCTCTTTTCCAAAGATGAGTGATTCCTCAATCAGATACAGGGCTTGCAATATCGCTAGCCCGACGTCCGATTTTGACTAGCGATTTTTTCAGTCGGGCTACCAAAATCTCTCTTCCCTGCCCGTCGGGCTATTGTAGGAAAAATATATGTCAATGCTTTTGCATTCTTTCAGAAATGTAGCTGGGTAATTATGTCATTGGCATCGGTGAGCCACTGTCAATATGTGACATATTGAAGTCGCGTTTGAATTTGCGCTTGTTTTTTTGCTTTCACTTTGCAATCGTGCGAACTGTGTATAGAGAGCGACAGCACTGATCTGTGAGTGATGATAATTTGTGCACCAATTCCTCTGACATCGTCTTATTAATCGTTAGCTTACTATGCAAACATGACAAGTGAAATCTCCCGCAGCAAGCTTAAACATGTGAGAGGTTGATCGCGCAGAGAATCGCTGAGCTTATGTGAGTGAGCGTGTAAAAGCATTTCAGTTCTGCTGAGCCAAATAAGACAGGTCAGGGTGAAGAAGTGACAGCCAAAGAAAAGCTTACCACAAAACGGAGAAGTTATGACAAATCAGACTATAAGGCAAAAAGAAAGTGCAGCTTTATGGTTTCATGGACAAAAGAATTTCTGTGGCTGCAATATGATGAGCTAAATAACCAGGGCTGCACATAAGTGGTCCGCAGGTGCGCATTCGCTGTCAAAATAAAAAACATGCACAAGGGTTAGGGTTAAATTTAAAAACTGTACTTTTGAGTTAAAATATATATTTATAATTTTAATAAATGACAAATTAAAAATGCATGAACATTTTTTTGTATCGAAAAAATATCGAACCGTGACACCAAAGTATCGAACCGAACCGAACCGTGAATATATATATATATACACATAAAAAAAAAAAAACACCCAGCACGCCCCTGCGGGCGGTTTATCCTTCAAGCTCGGGTCCTCTACCAGAGGCCTGGGAGCTTGAGGGTCCTGCGCAGTATCTTAGCTGTTCCCAGGACTGCGCTCTTCTGGACAGAGATCTCCGATGTTATTCCCGGGATCTGCTGGAGCCACTCGCCTAGTTTGGGAGTCACCGCACCTAGTGCTCCGATTACCACGGGGACCACCGTTACCTTCACCCTCCACATCCTCTCGAGCTCTTCTCTGAGCCCTTGGTATTTCTCCAGCTTCTCGTGTTCCTTCTTCCTGATATTGCTGTCATTCGGAACCGCTACATCGATCACTACGGCCGTCTTCTTCTGTTTGTCTACCACCACTATGTCCGGTTGGTTAGCCACCACCATTTTGTCCGTCTGTATCTGGAAGTCCCACAGGATCTTAGCTCGGTCATTCTCCACCACCCTTGGGGGCATCTCCCATTTTGACCTCGGGACTTCCAGGTTATACTCGGCACAGATGTTCCTGTACACTATGCCGGCCACTTGGTTGTGGCGTTCCATGTATGCCTTGCCTGCTAGCATCTTGCACCCTGCTGTTATGTGCTGGATTGTCTCTGGGACATCTTTACACAGCCTGCACCTGGGGTCTTGCCTGGTGTGATAGACCCCAGCCTCTATGGATCTTGTACTCAGAGCTTATTCTTGTGCTGCCATGATATATACATATATATATATATATATACATATATATACATATATATATATATATACATATATATATACATATATACATACATATATACATATATATATACACACATATATATATATATATATATACATATATACATATATATACACACACACACACACACACACACACACACATATATATATACATATATATATATATATATATATATATATATATATATATATATATATATATATATATGTATATATATATATATATATACATATATATATATACATATATATATATATATATATATATATATATATATATATATATATACATATATATACATATATCAACCAGGTGAATGGAAGAAAGGTTCCCCTATCAGACGTTTGATTCTAGGACATTAACTGGTTTTACCTTGACTATTTTGCTGACACCCGTCACTCATGGGGAGCCTGTGGAGGTGTTGGTTTGTTGTGAAACATCAGATAGAGAGTTTGATTTTTCTAAGAGCAGAGATTTTAACTGAACCAGAGTTTCCCAGCTTTCTGGATGATTGTGTAGAACTGTGTGAAGGCTTAGCCCCAGTTCTGGCCCAGCATGGTCATTTAGAAGAGTGAGAGTTTCCACAATAAAGGTTGGTGTGCCATAATATTTTGTTTCAGTGAAAACCGAGAGAATTCAGGGGAAACTATTATATGCTTGTACTCCCTGCAGACATAACTGAGGACCAGCTTTTTGAGTTTGTTGGTCATTGTTTAAGAAGGTTTAAAGAGCTGGCTGAACTTTCTGAGAGAGGACTTGTTTCTGAATGAGAGATTTGAGTGTCTTTAGGTGTGATCTAGGTGTTAAGACTGGCTGGTTTGTGCAGTTGAAACCACTTGTTTTATCAAAAGTGTACCAGCAGATATTGTTTCAGCTAAGAGCTACTGGGTGCAGCCTACTTCCCCTTTTTACTTCCCCTTTGAACAGGAGAAGAAACACGCACTGTAGGCCTCTTTAAGATTAAAAGAATAACGTTGCTTGTCTCCTGGTGATTTAAAATAACAGGCCTTGCTGAACGGTGTGAGTTTGACTTTAACAGAAAGAGAAGAGAATTGTTTTTAACTTTGTGCAGGTCTAAGGTATCTGAAATATACAACTGCGCAGTTTTTGGGTTGGCCCGCACTTCCTCCTTTTACTGAGGATCGGTCTACAAGTTGCACGAAGTATAAAAGCTCTGTGCTTGGTTTTTAGAGCAAGAGTTGCAGCTGGTGTGGTGTGTTTATTTTATAGCGCTGATAATTGTGGCTGTTTTGAGAATTTATGAAGCAAATGCTGTTCTGACCCAGTGCTGGTTATCAAGCAGGGTACGAAAAGAGGAAGTGACTGTTGGGTGGCTGCAGGACATCGGATAAAGAAATAGGGAAGTCGCCTCAAGAAACTTGCAAGGAGGAGTCATATAGCAGCCATTTTGGGGAAATCTCAGAGGAACCAAAATGAAGAGCTCAACTATGACATCTAGTGAACCAAGGCTATATAAGCCACTAAATGATCAGCTGGAGCAGCTGAGCAAAGCCATCCACATGTCTTGTTCAAGAACAACTAAAGCAGCAGATAAAGAATTCAAAGCTGTAAGGAAATATGTGGAGAAATTATGTGCTGCCCAACAAAAACTTTGCAGGACAGACAGCCTCTATACTTGATCTTCAAAGAGGGAGTCCAACAGAAAACACCTGGTGCTGTCAGGATGTTTAAGTGACACAGAAGTTCAGAAAATCGAGTCAGAAATGGTTTTGTGGCTCTTGGTAAACTGATTTTGAGGGAAAATCAGTGTTTATTGTGCTGAAGTAACAGATCCGGCGTGGTCTGATGGGAAGAATCAGCTGTACAATTCTGAGTGTGCAGCTTTGTTGATATTAACAGATCCGGTGTGGTCTGAGGAAGAAATAAATCGGTGAATGGTTGATATACCTACATGAATTTTGGTGGATCCACTGAGGTCCAGAAAAATAATCAATGTGGACTGTGTTGGTTTGGATGTTGATAAATGATCCAGGAAGAACTGCCCAGGGTCTGGGTCTGTGTGTTGTTCAGTAACAACATGCGCAGTTAAAGTTGGGCACTCTTCCTTACTCTTTTAGTTTCAAAACACGAAGGGTGTTTGTTTCACTTTAAGGTTGGATTAAGAATTACTGTGTGAGGAACGGTTTCACTTTTGACTAGGGAGATAATATGCTTACTTTTGGGTCTATGAGAATTGAATTACAGTGAGAAGGGGATCTTCTGAATGTGCATGCCGGGGTAAAAAGAGTGAGCTCGGACGAGGAAGCCCGAGAAAAAGGACACCTTGAGTTGAGCAAGGTGTTTAACTGACTCAGGATTCAGAGAATCGAGTCAGCTGTGATCTTGAGTTCTGATGGTAAATTGATTTTAAAGGAAAATCAATGTTTACTATGAGGAAGTAACTCTGAAGATATTACTAGATGTGCTGTGATACAAGTGAAGATTAAGTTGTGTACATGAGGATACACAATTGTGTCAATATTGCCGGATCGGCTGCGGTCCATTTGATAAGTGAATGATGACAAGAAACTGTTTTAAATCCTCACTGGCAGCGGTGAGATACATGTGCTGAAGACTACTGGACCCGGCGAGGTCCATTTGATGAAGTTCTTGGGCAGATAAATGACAAACAGTTCTTCAAGTGTGTGGAGAATTTAAAAAAGAAAAAACTGAACTTGCAGGTTTTCTGTACTGTGTGGACTTATATCAGAGTTATAAGTCCAAAGGTTATGCCCTGGAGGCCAAGAGTTGTGTATAGAGAAGAACATGACTTAGAAAAGGACATTTAAGGTCACATTTTGTCTAAGATGGGGAGAATTGTCCCATATGTGTTTATTTCTCTTTTCTTTTAAGAGGACAGACGCAGTTACTGAGTGTTGTCTACTTCCTCTTTCTGATTCTTGAAAGCATGTTTGATAAAATACTCTTAGGAAAGCGTATTTTGAGTGATTCTAAGTGTGTGAATGCTGTGAGTACTCGATTTGAATGATTCTGTGTGATTTGTACAAAATAATAAATAACTAATAATAACTCATAGGTGAGTGTATGAACAAAGGAAGTCTGAGAGAGAAGTGTGTGCGTAGGCAAACTGCAGAGTGTGTGCGTGAAAGAGGGGGTATTGTTTTTACATCAAGATTTAGTAGAACTAAAGTAGAACGTCACAAACAAACAGATAAAAAAGTAAAATAAAGAGAGAAAATAACTGACAATTACATTAATGAATGGAAAACACACATACACAAAGTGCCATATGTGAAATTATTTTAGGAAAGAATCAGAAGTGAGATAGTTTGAATCCACAGCTCAGTGAAAAGATGCATGAATTAAACCTGATTATAATATAAGATGTAATGAAGGAAGCAGCTTACACTCCAGAGCCAGTGTGTCCCCTGCCCTCATAGCACCCCTGCCCACTTGGCCCCCGTATCAGGCGAGTATGGAAGGCTGGATAGCCCATGACGGGTAAGATCCCACCTCGAAACCCTGGGACAACCTAAGGCAGGCACAGTCACGATTACTCGGCCTCAGTCCCTGTGAGCTTAGACTCACTGGTGAGATGAAGTGAAGAAGACGGGACCTCAAGGGTAAAGCCGCTGGGCTCAGGCGGAGGGGGAAAGTGGCAAGTGGAGCCCTAACTTCTGGCTGAGGACAAGGAATGCTGTTATTTAAGGTGGGAAATCAAAATTTGGGTTAGCAAATTTGGGAAGGAGAAAATTGACTGTTTAAAGTGGTAAATTGTGAAGGAGTCTGAAACACTGCAAAGCAACACATGCAAAATCACACACACACAAACAGAAAATGCATTAACCTTACAAAGACAAGACAAGCTCATGATGATTAATGCATAGACATTGATTAAACCTGGCTCAGAACACAAACATACGCGATGAAGATCAGCTTGCTATTTCTCTGAGTGATAGAATGGTGTGAATGTTTAATAAAATACACTTGTGTTTGAAGTTGTGGAATAACTCAAAGAAGCTATATGACAAAGGGAGTTATGGGAAAAAGAAACAGTGATTAAAGTAGTTTTAAAAGAGTGACTTAGGAGTGCTCTCGTACTGAGTGATTAAAACCAGTGATCACGGTTGAAATAAATAAAATAATTTAATAAGGTGGTAATGTTTGAACATGTATTTCTCTGGTCACGGCAACTTCTTGAGAGATGACTCAGTATGCAAAGTAGTTGAATGACTCGGGACAGGAAAAGAAAAAAAAAAAGAAAAACTTGGGTTTCCTGTCTGACTGTGTGAGTGAAGCTTGCACTGGAGGAGACACTGTGACTGTGTGGCGTTTAACAAGACTTTCTGTGTATTTGAGCAGGTGAAATTATGTCAGTTGACTTCGGAGTGACAGGACCTTGAAGAACTTGTGGCAAAATGTTCTGTGTTTAGGATTTTTGAGGTTGTTGTTGTAGTGATGGATTGATTCGGTCAGTTTGCTTTGGATGTTCTTGTTATTTTAATAGAGGGAGTTTGATTAACCATGGACATGTCTGAGAGGGGCCCATTATTTTTGTAACAGTGCACTTGGAGAAAACCTGTCAGGTGATTTTGTTTTGTGCTTTGATGAGCTAATAATCAGCTCTCTTTCTCTCATTTTTGTTCTAAGCAGGCCTGCAACAGTGAATAACAGCACTGAAAATTCTCGGGGAGAGCAAATATAAGGTGGGCTTTCCAGATTACAACTGGCTGAGGAGAAGCCTACCTGTGATCAGGTCTGTCTAAAAGGATTGTAGCGATTCAATCCAGTCAAAAGCATAAAAAACTAGCTTCCTAAACAAAACAAAAAAACAAAACAGAATAAAACAAATGAATGAGCTCATGTTGCGGAGAGTGGAGAATCTGATTATTTGCATGGGGGTCTCCACTGTTAGCAATACCTGGTGTGAATATGTATGAATGGATGTGTGCAAATGGACGGTGACTGGACGGACGAGGTGAACGAAGGTTGGACCAACTGGACACTGAGGTAAAGACTGGACTAAGGTGAAGCACATGACTGATGACTGTTCTGTTTTAAGTTTTCTTTCTTATAACACAGATTGGATCATAAGTGAGGAAAACTCAGTATGAAATGTGAAGTTCGGGTTAACACACAGGTTTTGTTTACCTGAGAGGAGGATTGCTGAGGTGTGAAATGATATGACTAACCTTTTTCGTTAATTTTCTAAGCTCAGGTGAAGCATTTTGAGTTTGTGACACATCTTCTGTTCTTATGTGTCACAAAAGGGGGGATTTAAGGTTTAATTTGAAATGGGTTTTAGGATCATTTTATGACTTTTGGGGTGTTTGATGATTTAGATATGGTAAAACTGAGGCAGAAATTGTTATTTTCATGTTTAAGTTAAAGGATTAAAATGAACTGAATCCTGTTTAGAAGAAACTCTTTACACACATAAACAGCATTGAGATTAAGTAAAGTTAATATAAATGATAGAGCCCAGAACATGGTATCTTGAACCAACTTTGGATAATTAAGGGAACATTAGATGAACACAGTAGATTAGTGAGGTGTAGCAGAGAGAGGTTTTTTGTTTTCTATCCTTTACAGGAGAACATTCCAGTACCACAGCGACCACAGGGGTGGCGAGGATCTCCAGTTTCAGAAAACAGGTCACATCTGGAGTACACGCTGTGGACAGGGCGACCCCAGAGGCTAAAGGTGCTCAAACGAAAGTGGAAGGAACCACGTTGGACTGGTCCTTACGAGGTCATTTCCAGAACGACTACAGCAGTTCAACTGGAAGAGAAAGGCGACACCTGGTACCACTGGTCGCAGTGTGCACCCGCACACGAGAGCTTGGTAGAGGAAAACTTGTCTTCAAAGAACACAGGTGTCAACAAACAGAGGCAGAATAAACCCTCTCACCTGTGCAACGGGCCGACCAGTGGTCCACCTGGAAGGCCGAAGAAAGAAGAAGAGCATCGCAGAAGGTCGCCGCGCCACCAAAAGGAGCGGTAACAAATTGAAAGAACTAGAAGGAGTGAAGGTGTAGGAAGTAGATTTAGGGCAGCTCACAGCCCGGCGTAAACGCAAGGTGCTGTCTCTCAGCTTGATTTATTTGTTTTGTTGAGCAAAATCTCTTTTGTTATATTTTAGCTTTTAACATGGAACACGCCTCTCTGGAGCTTTTCTCCTTAGGGTACCCGGGGAAAAAACCCTTATCCATAGAGACTATGTCAGCTCCCAAACAGATATGAACAAACTAAAAGCTAGAAATAAACAACTTAAACATAAACAAGCATAAACAGTGAAATGTGGATTATTAAATATTAGGTCTCTCTATGTTGCAGGGCGCATTTTGTGAATCGGTCGGACGCGGATGCCAGTCCAGCACAGCACTTCCTGAGACAATAGTTGCTAAAACGGGATCGGTGAAAAGACTAAAGCGCGAGGTGTCAGGTAAAGGTGATGAGTGTCTCAGCACATACAATGGCATAGAATTAAATTATGTTAAAGGGTCCACCAGCTCACTCACGTTTGATTTGTGTGACGTCATTAAGTGTGCAGGAGCTAGTAGCAGCTGGAGAGCATATGATGTGTGGGTCTGTAATCACCCTATGATATGCTCCAGTCATGCTTATTGAAGCCCCTCCTGGGGCAAACACATCCATACATACACAGCAGGTCAGTGGTGCTCCTGGGAAAATGAGGTAGGTTGGACAGGAGTAGGATGGCAGCCAAATGTGCCGGAAGGCCTGCAAGGAAGAGTAATTCAAAGGGTTTATTCTGTTTTTCATAACCCTGTCACCATCTTCTTAGGTCCATGGAACATAGTGCCTAAAGCCGAGAGCCCGGGAGGCGTATTCTATCTGGTAATCAGGGTGGACATGTCAGGAACAGATTCGTTTGGGGTAATTAGGGTACACTTAGTTTACCCCAAAGCCTGAGTCACACTTAAAAACTCAATGACAAATCTAACTGATAAACTAATAATCTCGGCACCAAACACAATAGGGCAAGCGGAGAATGCCAATTCATTTATGCCAAAACAAGATAACTATACATGTTTCAGGTTTTCTACAGATAAAGTAAAGTACCACGTGGGAGAAATCGACCCTACTTGGTGTGCTGTCACACCCACGGGAAGAACCACGAATAATGTGAGTGACCCGAGCACATTAATTGGAACATGGGCAAGAAGTGGGTTGTATTATTATTGTGGGCACCCTTATGTGTATGTATATATATATATATATATATATATATATATACATACATACATACATACATACATATATATATATATATATACTATAGTCCTTATTGTAGAGTTATTGTCTCCTTCCTTTGGCTCTCCTTTTTTTAACAGTAGTTGTAGTATGCAATCATAGAAAAGGGTGATCAAACAAGGTGCAGCAAGTATTGCTGTAACAGGTGCTAAAAGGTTTTCTAGATGAACAAAAATAGCTCCTCTTCACCCTCAGAACAAAGAAGATTTGATGGAGAGATGGGCTGGAGAATTCAACAGCTTTTACTGCAAAATACTGAACTGAAGAGATGCTTTGCGAATGTGTGGGAGAGAGATATAAGGATTGGATGTTGTTCTTTCTTTGTAACCACAACAGAAAGTGTATCCTGGCAACTTCAAACCTGTGCAACAAAAGGTCATGCTGGACACACAGGAGTGATTCACCACCATAAATTTTAAATAAATCATCCCAGCAATACTGTATAGTTACCAGCATGTTTTTCATATTTTCATCAACAGCAACAAACAGCTATTCTTTTCCAAATCAATGCTATTAGCTGGCTTTTTTTCCTTTTTTTTAATTCTTAAAAAAACTGAGGTTCAGTGAGCAGTGTTTCATTAGCCACTGTGAAATTGGTGTATACAGTGTAGGAAATAATTATTTGATCCCCTGCTGAACTTGGGTCACAAAGAAATGAACAGTCTCTAATTTTTGGGGTAATTTCATTTTAACAGAGAGTGACAGAATATCAACCAAAAATCCAGAGAAAAAATAAAAACAAATTCCATGAAAGTTGAAAAATTATTTGCATGTCATCGAATAAAATCGAGTATTTGATGCCCTACAGCCCTGGCAGAATTCTGGCTCTCACACACTGGATGTGTGCCCACGTAACACAATCAATTAATCAGTCAATCAATTACAGATTGACTGATTTTCAACTGTGCATGTGTTTAAAGCCCATCCATCCACTGAATCAATTTCTTGCATTCCAACCTCTCTCCAACCATATTAAAGACCAAAGAGCTGTCAAAGTATGTCAGCAAGAAGCTTTGTGAGAAGGTGACAACTGTCGCCCTTAGTCTGGAGTCCCATTCAAGATCGCTCATGAGTGAGGGTGATAATGAAAACCTACACAGAAGGAGCTTGCTGAAGCCAGTTGGGACCACAGTGACCAAGACTACAATTAGTAATAATGGTAGATTGGAATAATTTGCCTTCTCTTAATCATTTAGACGGGTCTGCAAATGTAGCTTCTTCTTGCTCAAGAAGTCTTTGGAATGAATGGTTTGGTGAAGGTTTTTATAAAGAAGTTGGCAAAATTCCTTCCTGAGATTTGCACAAACTTGGTAAATTGGTAACTACAAGAAATGTGTTACAGTAGCAATTTGCATGCCAACAAGTGCTTCTCCACAAAGTACAAAGTCATTTTTTTATTTTCCTATTTCGTTCAGATATTCTGTCTTTCTCTATTAAAATGAAACTACCATAAAAATTAGAGACCGGTCATGTCACAACTGAGAGTAGGGACTCAAGAGCAGAGCAGGTTGACGTCTCCAAACACAGTTAATTTACAACACCGGTGCACAATATATACAGTGAGGGGGAAATCCAGTCTCCAAGGGACCAAGGGGAAGCTCTCTCACACTCGCTCTCGTCTTCACGCCCAGCCTCACACATGCGTGCACTGCAGGGAGGTCACAGGTCCAGGAAGGAAAACTGTGGCACAGGAAAAAGAAGTCACTCACGAATCATGAAAACACTAAAGCACAGATTCACGGAAGCTGGGAGAATCACTAGCGTCTGTAGTACAATCATCCAGCGACGAGAAGATCTGTGTCCCAGCCTCAAATAGTGGACAGATAATGACCGCTGATTGCGGACAGGTGTGTGGGCCAAGGGCGGAAGCCCACAGTGAGCTCCGCCCAGGTATAGAGGAGAGAGAGAGAGAGAAAACAAAACAAACGCATGTAGCCATGCGGGGCCGGTTGGACAGGCACGGAGACCATGACAGGTCATGTCTTTGTAAGTAAGCAAATGTACAAATTCAAAATGGGAACAAATAATTATTTACCACACAATATCCATTAAATCTTTTTGAGGGAATTTGTCATTCGTTGAACCAACACATACCTCCATCACCTGATGCTGTGGACTGTGGTTAATGGCTTTAATAAATGGGGAAAGTTGACCGTCTGAGGTTGATCAACTTTCCCCATTTCCCCAAATTTCCCCATTTCCCCTGAGATTCCATGTGTGCCTAGTGAGAAATACCAAAACTAGGACACAATAGGACACAATTTTTACTTGTACATTTTACACCACAATCATAAATGTCATAAATAATAATAATATAGTGCATCTTGGAGCTTGGACTCTTAGAGTTGTTAAATCAGAGAACTGGAGCAGTAAATACCTACAATTCTCCACTCTTAGAAAATGTCCTGCCTACATGCTGTAGATTATCATATGCAAAAAAAAAGTATTGTAAAAGTGATTTGCCGGACAGTGCCTCGAATTAAAATAAATGCACATTTCCACAAGTAATTACACTAAAATAGGGACATGCCACTTATCCATCCATATATATTAAAATAATTGTTACAGTGGGACCCTTTTTGTCATTCAAGCAAATAAAACAATCACATATACAGTGGGTAAGTAAATGGTAAATTGCTTTTTGTTGCCTTGGACAAATCTCCCAGCAAATAATGATATTTTTATGCTTTCAAAATGTCGATAGCAGTTTTGTTAAATAAGCTAATTGGAATTCTGATTGGGTGAAGGTTTGCTGCTCATCTTTCATAAGATTGGTGAAATTGCAAAAGATTGAATATAGGCCATAAATAACTACAAATGAGATTATTATGGTCCAAAAAGTCAAGTTTCTGTGCTCTGTGCAGTATGATAGTTTACAGTATGCAGGCACACCTGAATCAAATGTAACAAACACTGAACAGTGCAGTTCTTCTCTCCCAGAAGAAATAAAACCTGAACACACTGCATAAGAGCATTAAATAAGTTTTATGATAGATACCTCTGAAAACTTATTTCAGCACAGATTTGCTACAGGGAGTGCAGAATTATTAGGCAAATGAGTATTTTGTCCACATCATCCTCTTCATGCATGTTGTCTTACTCCAAGCTGTATAGGCTCGAAAGCCTACTACCAATTAAGCATATTAGGTGATGTGCATCTCTGTAATGAGAAGGGGTGTGGTCTAATGACATCAACACCCTATATCAGGTGTGCATAATTATTAGGCAACGTCCTTTCCTTTGGCAAAATGGGTCAAAAGAAGGACTTGACAGGCTCAGAAAAGTCAAAAAATAGTGAGATATCTTGCAGAGGGATGCAGCAGTCTCAAAATTGCAAAGCTTCTGAAGTGTGATCATCGAACAATCAAGCGTTTCATTCAAAATAGTCAACAGGGTCGCAAGAAGCGTGTGGAAAAACCAAGGCGCAAAATAACTGCCCATGAACTGAGAAAAGTCAAGCGTGCAGCTGCCAAGATGCCACTTGCCACCAGTTTGGCCATATTTCAGAGCTGCAACATCACTGGAGTGCCCAAAAGCACAAGGTGTGCAATACTCAGAGACATGGCCAAGGTAAGAAAGGCTGAAAGACGACCACCACTGAACAAGACACACAAGCTGAAACGTCAAGACTGGGCCAAGAAATATCTCAAGACTGGTTTTTCTAAGGTTTTATGGACTGATGAAATGAGAGTGAGTCTTGATGGGCCAGATGGATGGGCCCGTGGCTGGATTGGTAAAGGGCAGAGAGCTCCAGTCCGACTCAGACGCCAGCAAGGTGGAGGTGGAGTACTGGTTTGGGCTGGTATCATCAAAGATGAGCTTGTGGGGCCTTTTCGGGTTGAGGATGGAGTCACGCTCAACTCCCAGTCCTACTGCCAGTTTCTGGAAGACACCTTCTTCAAGCAGTGGTACAGGAAGAAGTCTGCATCCTTCAAGAAAAACATGATTTTCATGCAGGACAATGCTCCATCACACGCGTCCAAGTACTCCACAGCGTGGCTGGCAAGAAAGGGTATAAAAGAAGAAAAACTAATGACATGGCCTCCTTGTTCACCTGATCTGAACCCCATTGAGAACCTGTGGTCCATCATCAAATGTGAGATTTACAAGGAGGGAAAACAGTACACCTCTCTGAACAGTGTCACGCAATGTTGATGGTGAACAGATCAAAAACACTGACAGAATCCATGGATGGCAGGCTTTTGAGTGTCCTTGCAAAGAAAGGTGGCTATATTGGTCGCTGATTTTTTTTTTGTTTTGTTTTTGAATGTCAGAAATGTATATTTGTGAATGTGGAGATGTTATATTGGTTTCACTGGTAAAAATAAATAATTGAAATGGGTATATATTTGTTTTTTGTTAAGTTGCCTAATAATTATGCACAGTAATAGTCACCTGCACACACAGATATCCCCCTAAAATAGCTAAAACAAACTAAAAACTACTTCCAAAAACATTCAGCTTTGATATTGAGTTTTTTGGGTTCATTGAGAACATGGTTGTTGTTCAATAATAAAATTATTCCTCAAAAATGCAACTTGCCTAATAATTCTGCACTCCCTGTATGTCCTTTCATTGCATTTATGAGGTGTAACATGTTCTGTTAAATACAATTTTATATATTGTTTCTCATCTGAATATCCTGCCTTATGTTTGTTTGTATCTTTTCCCTTTAGACCATCTGGAGTGGCTCCTAGTATCCTGACCACTTTAACAATGTGTGTCTAGCCAATGTTCACCATTATGAAAGACCTGCAAGTTGTCAATGGTCATGATTTTTCTTCTCTCTGGGTGGTGGGAGAGTGGGAGCTTTAGTCACTGCACCACATCTGAAATCCCAATAGGTGACCTGCCATGGATTTTTCTGTCCCCCATTGATGTCTCAAAGGCTGCATTTCTCTTCTCACCATCAAAGCTGAAATAAAGAAGGGATGAGAAAAGCTACTGTCAGTCTAACCTGCATTTCTGGCCCACAAATATGGGTGACCCCAGGTGAAAGTGCCTACAGTACTAGTGGCTGACATGACCTCTCAGATTTCTCTCTTTGTATAAAATGGCTCTCAAGTTAAAACAAAAGGATTTCTTACTGTGTCTACAGACACTGAGATTAAGCACTTAGGCATACTTATAACTCACAAGGTTAGACATGGAAATGTATTCCATTTCTTAAAACCTAGTCTTTATTAATAAAATAGAATATGAAGTATGCAGACAATAATACACTTTGGTGCATTATTGTCTCGAAAGAGTGACCTTTGTCCTTTAGATGCAGATGGACTGCCGAGTCTTGTCCCGTGGAGGTGGCTCTTCTATGTTGTGCCATGTGCTTGTGAAATCGCTGTTTGGTCTCTCCAATGTAGAAGTCTGGGCATTCCTCGCTACACTGTACAGCATACACCACATTGTTAAGTCAGTGATTCCTGAGATTAGGGACAAAACAGGTTTTAATTTTCTAAAATATATTTTTTGATTTTTCAAAAACATATTTACATATAATTGTTACACAAAGTTTTGGCTGTCTCACCATGTTTTGGTACAATCTTCCAGGTGTAACATTTTTTAATAATTTATGTTTTTGCTACAGAAGTGCAAGGTTTTTGTCAACACCATCAGACACAAAGAAATGCAAAAATATATATTTTAAATTAAGTTGTTTCAGCTCTTTTGACTATTAGCAGCTTCTCTATTCTATTGTTTATGCACATATGTTTTCAAAGTAATTATACCACATTTAAAAGTAAGATTGTTTTGGCTTTTTATTATTAGAGTTACAGTCATACATATTTTCAGAAGCTTGTATTTAATCGGTATAAGAAACAGTCATATTAAGCAGCATGCAAATTACACATTTATTGAGAAAATTACGTATTTTTATTGGAAGATCATGAGAGAGGAAACTATATGGTTCTCCAAAAGAGAAAAATAAACTGACGGTGGTGACACAAATCTGACGGTGGTGACACTCTAGTAGAAAACAAGATATTATTTCTTTCAAAATGACCATTAAACCTTAACAACCTTTGTAATATCACAAGACACATCATAACAATTCTGTTTTTGCACATGTCAAGTTCTACATCTTAATAGTTCACCAGCAAGTAGCTGCCTACTCCTCCTTGATTCCTAAAGTTCTCTGTGGTTGTGTGTTTAGACCCCGCTGTAATTTCTCTCCTTTTGTCTCTCTGTGCTTGTTTCCAAAACCTTCTCTTCTGCTTTTCTTTCTTTCTTTCAGATCACTGATGTTCTTTATTTTTCCCTCTTTCACTCTATTTCTCCATCTTTCCCTTTCCTTTATGAGAAACTCTTTCTTCAACTCAGGCTGGCTGTTAATTTTTTCTCTCCTTCTTTTTTGATCATCCCTGTTCCTTCTCTTTCGTTCCTCTACTGACAGGTTCCCCTTTGCTATTCTAGCCTGAAATGTACCATTTTGTAATTACTATAATTTTTCTGAACCTTATGCTTTTTTACAGATTAAGGATGAATATTCACAGCACAATTATGCATTAAGCAATAGAGATGCTATCCGGCCATTAACTCTGATGTCATTAGCCGTTTCCAGGTCCAAACTCCGCTGCAGATCCCAAAGTCAAAGGAACTCTGTGGCATCACTGAGAGTTACAAACTGTCTAAATTCTTTCATCTTTAATAAAATGATCAGTGCGGCTGCTTTACCAGGTGTAACATCCAGGCATCCATGAAAACAGAATATATGACATTTAACAGAGTTAGAAGTTAGATTGCTTGTTTCCACCTAAACATGATATACCAGCTCTGCTATCACTTCCAACATAAATTAAGACAGAAAACTAAACAGCAGTGACTTCTGTAGGCAGTAGCGGTTTTAGATACGGGCGACACGGGCGGTTGCCCGGGGCGGCATCGTGGTGGGGGGTGACATCACGGGCATCGGCGTCAGTCAGTGCATATTGGGAATGACATACGCACCGACCGGTTTTCTATCGCCCATTTGCTGGGAGCAAGTATCAAATCAAATCAAATCACTTTTATTGTCACATCACATGTGCAGGTACATTGGTACAGCACATGTGAGTGAAATTCTTGTGTGCGAGCTTCACAAGCAACAGAGTTGTGCAAAATACAATAATGTAAACAAGCAAAATACAAGAATGGCTACATCTGAAACTAATAAATATATGTACAATATATAATAGTATATGCATTTCTGGATGTGTATACTAAATATTTTCCTACGTGTGTGTGTGTGTGTGTGTGTGTGTGTGTGTGTGTGTACACATATTTTACAAATTAAATAGAGTAAACAATAAATAAAATATATAAAATAAATAAAATAAAATATACAGAGTGAGACATGTGCAAAACAGTGGCATTACTGTATAGTATGGAGTGCATAATGTTAAAGTTCCAGTAGTGAAGCTGAGGTGTCTATGAAGTGTTCAGCAGTCTGATGGCCTGATGGAAAAAGCTGTCTCTCAGTCTGCTGGTACGGGACCGGATGCTGCAGAACCTCCTTCCTGATGGAAGTAGTCTGAACAGTTTATGGCTGGGGTGACTGGAGTCCTTGATGATCCTCCCCGCTTTCCTCAGGCACCGCTTCCTGTAGATGTCTTGGAGGGAGGGAAGCTCACCTCCAATTATCCGTTCAGAGCACCGCACTACTCGCTGGAGAGCTTTGCAGTTGTAGGCGGTGCTGTTGCCATACCAGGTGGTGATGCATCCAGTGAGGATGCTCTCAATGGCACAGTGATAGAAGGTCCTGAGGATGCTGGGGCTCATGCCGAATCTTTTCAGTCTCCTGAGAAAGAAGAGGCGCTGCTGCGCCTTCTTCACTGTTTTGTTTGTGTGTACTGACCACGTAAGATCCTCAGCCAGATGTACACCAAGGAACCGGAAGCTGCTCACTCTCTCCACAGTAGTAAGTAGTAGTAAGTAAGTAATTCTCTGACCGGCTGGAGCAGCATCTAATAACCAACTCGCAAAATAAAACAAAATAAAAACAAACCAACAAACACTAAAACAGCGGACATTATGATACAGACTCATAATTTGCACTGATGTTTTTTCGAAATTCTATACTCGAAAAGTGAGCGGAAGATCCCTCGGTGCACTTGCTTGCTGCTGAAGTCAAAGTAAACTTTATTGTCATCTCCGCTACATACAGTACAGTATCCATTGGTAGCTGCCCACTGCATCACTGAGTAAATGGGTTAAATGCAGAGGACTAAGCATTTTCCTACAGGATTAATAAAGTATACATTAACAATGAGATTCAAGATAAGGCAAATTTGATAATATTTGACACATCTGTAAAGCAGAAATATCAGTAAAATACACAGGAAGTAATATGACTGAAATATTAATAAAAATAACTTAATATAATTGATTAATAGGACACTTTTGTGGCATTTGTCAACACCATTAAAAAAAGGGTCAACACCGTCAGACAAAAATCCTGATGGTGTTGACATCTGATGGTGTTGACAAAATACCCGACTTTCTCTCATAACACATGTTTTTCTGACAGAAGCCATCTTGTTTTTCATCATTTGCTTATGGCCTCTACAATCTACCTAAATTAAGCTCTTTTTACAAAAAACAAAAATTAAATCTTGGATTACATCGACTTTGGTGTTGACGCACTATGGTTGTGACACAGAGTTTTATCAGAAAGGTATGCCATAAATGAAATAAAAAAAATATATATATATATCACAGCAGTGACCTCATGGCATGTGTATCAAACAGGAAGTGGTAAAGGGGTCCTCAGAGTCTAAGCTACCCACAATAATTCCTGATTTGTTTGTACTTTTAAAAAATCTGACGGTGTTGACAAAAACTCTGGACACGATTTTAATCACTTAAAAAATATGTAAAAATAAATTTTCAATTGTATATTTTGATATTATATAAGGTATTGACTTAAATACTTAGTGACGAGAGCCATGATGTTTAATTTTACATTACTTTTATTTTTTTTCCCTGTATTTTAATATTATCACACCTGCTTCTGGACAATGGATTTTTAAGGTACTGGTAATGTACCATTTAAAAAAAATTTATAGGTATAAAAAATGCAAAATCATACTTTTGTTGTATAAACATTGCCTTGGTTTGTCTTTTAGGCATTTGGGTTAACACTTGTATGCATATTTTTAACCACAAAATTGGGTTTTATCTGGCAGACATGTTTTGTCCCTTATCTCAAGAATCGGTGAAGTTTGTGTTTTGGAGTTTTGTCTTTCGGGTGAACCAGTTTCTGTCTGAGTGTGTTGCTGGGTCTGAAGTACACTGGGATGTCGTACTTGGAGAAAACTCTCCTGAGTTTCTCTGATACACCGGCTACATAGGGGATGACAGTGTTGTTGCGTCTGTCTTTCTTATCCTCCCTCGCTGGTGTCTGATCTTCTTTTCTGTGCATCTTTGCTGACTTTATAAAAGCCCAATTAGGATAACCGCATGTTTTGAGTGCTTCCTTTACCTGTGTGTTCCTTCTTTTTTCCTTCAGGTTTAGAGGGAACATTCTCTGCCCGGTGATGTAGGGTCCTGATTACTCAGGACTTACAAGTTTGTGTTCCAGAGTGTGATGGGAGTCAAAGAGGAGGTACTGGTCCGTGTGTGTGGGCTTCCGGTAAACTTCAATGTTGAGGTTGCCATTCTCTTCAGTGTGCGCAGTGCAGTCCAGGAAAGGCAAACAGTTATCCTTTGTGTCTTCCCTGGTGAACTTGATGTTTTTATCCATGGCGTTAGTGTGAGCAGTGAAGGATTTATTGACATAATTCAGTATGCATGGCTTCATCACAGAGTGACCTTCAGTATGCATGCATGCATTGAAGTGGTTTGCAGCCCAGTCAGCACCTCAAAGTACCACAGTTCTCTGCCAAAAAACACTGGAATGCTCCCTTTAGGTTGGGGAAGAGAGGCTCCCCCAAGTGAGAGGACCCTGGAGTAAAGATTAGAGATTAGAGTAGTAATTAGTTAATTTCAAACCATATTCACCTGAAAATTAAATTAGCTGTCAGCAGTGAAGTCTGGTGACAATATGTACCTAAAAATGTCTTGATCAGTATGTGATCTGAAATCAGAAATTGTCACAGCTTCAGGAAGCCTTCAAGTAACAGGTTTGTTGCTCATAGTTTCCACACACACAAATGCTGTCTCTTGTGCACAGAGAGGTAACTTCTCCAGCAGCATGCAGAGATATGAAATTAATTAAACTGCCAATCCCAGTGAGAATAACCGGTACCTGAGTTAACCCTCTCAAGGCAGTCGTTGCCGATTTGCCGATTTGCAACTAACAACCTGATTACCCCACATACATATTTTATGAGTTTTTTTTACTCAGAAGTACCACTGCAGGACTTGGTTGTGCATTAGCAACAAAAAGTTTAATTTGAGCCTGAGAGGGTTAAAACAGAGAAACTATAGAGGGTGAAGCACGCATACAAAACACACACACATACATACATTTGCTAAGAAACAATCATCCAACACATAGGAAGATCACATTTACACATTTACTTATTTAGTTTTTATTCTGTTTACCAGTCATGAACAGAACTTCCTTATTTGACCTTTGACCCTAAAGTAAGTAATAGATTTCAGGTAGGGAAGGTGAAAAAAAATCAATGCTTATATTAAACCCTGCAAGCAAATAACACTAGTCTATCAAAATGTCAGCGTAGAAACAATGAAGTAGTGCCAGCTTTGATGGCACTTATTGACAAATGCAGCTGGTCATGTGTGGACAAAAACGTGATAGAGCAGTGCTGGCATTAACTTGAGAGATATTCTCTGGTGGCTCATTCAGCAACAGTGTTTTTCCAAAGGCTGCTTCTCAGCGGAGCACACTGAACAAGAAGAGAAGCAAAATATGCACAAGCAATGCAAAGGGGAATCCAAATTTTCACCCCCAAATGTGATCTGCTTTTGTTGAAATGAAATCAGTGTGATCACTCTATTTCTCGACATAAATGAAAGATTTCTTGCAGTGTTGGAAGCATGAAGGACTCTACAGTGTCAATTTGTCTCCACTGTGACATTTTTATCTCTAGTAAGACACAATACTGCTCCGAGTTTGTCTGCCTTTTATCAAAGAAAAATATGTGGACAGTTTCCCCCAAGGGCCATGAATATACAGATAGATAATAGGACACTACTTGCCATTATTTTTGAAGAGTCAAACTCCACTCATACAGAACTGATATTAACTTGTGCCATTTTGTGATTTTTTTTTTTATCATTGTTGTGCTCATCTGTTTCTGTGTAATATTTCATTTTTCTAATCTACAAATGGGACTAGATTTCATAGACAAGTAACTTGAAACTTAATCTTTAAAGGTTTTGGGTTTTTTTTTTGGTAAATTAAACCCATGGATGGATTACTAAACAGGCAGAGTATGTACCCAGTAGTCCACAAATCTTTTTTATTTTAGTATATGTTCACAGGAAAATGCAATTTCTCCACAACTGTGCCATAGTAACTTTGTATAAGAAACCCACCGGCAACTGGCCAACATCACGAGGTTGGTCCCCAGTGCAAATTGGGAATGTATTGTAAATATTTTGCCGTTGTAAAACAGTTTAGAACAGTACCACTCTTGTCTTCATGTCTTCAGTCTATTAGTTCATAGTGCTAGGCTCTAACCACAGCATTAGCTTTAATTTATACAGCAATAAAGAAATGGCAAGAAGTATAATATTGATTTTCATCAGTGAAAGCCAGTGCTAGAGCAGAGTTTATTAAATACTTTTAAACTGTGGACCCTGGTGTGTGAGTGTTTTTTAAACGCCTCTCTCATACACAACATAACCTGGAGCCCATTCCCATGACCATACAGCATCAATGCTAATATTTATTTCTTAAAACTTCACATTAAAGCTTGTTTCCCTGAAACAAACTCATGAATAACAAAGCATATGCACTCTTTTCAAAGGGTAACCACAACACTGGGTAAGAAAAGCAAGAGAGTCCCTGTAGCAAAATGCTAATCATCTCCCACTACTGTAACCTTCTCCCCCTCATCCCCCACCATTCCCCTGCTTTGCTTGACTCTCCTGATTTCATTCTCCTCCTTTGTCTCCAAGTGTTCATGAAGAAGGAAGCAAACATCTGTAACTTCCTACATATTCATTTCTGTTTCACACTTCCTTTTTGAAAAATAATGGAGTTTAAGGCCAGAGGGGGAACAGGGTCTTTGTAAATATGTAAGGAATTTGTTTGGGGGTGAAGTACATGCACGCTCTGTGGTTTGAAAGAGACCACATCCTGTACCTGCCCCTGTGGCAGCAAACCGAACATTGTCCAGCACATCAAATGAACATGAATGCGGGACCCTCGTAAAAGAAATGACAAATTATGTTGAAGGTTTTAAGTAAATACAGGAGTAGCCTGAAATCTATTCTATTATTATTCATTTTGTATTATTCCATTATCATTTATTTATTCAGTTGTATCTACCAATCCATCTAACTGTGCATGTCAATATTGGCAAAAAATGCAAGGTAAAGCTGAGGCATTAGCCAATAAACCAAAAGAAGCTGTTAGGTTTTGTATTGTTGATTGTCATTTATGCTTAGAAATATTTACCCACATATGCTTAGAGGTGTATAATCATTTGTAGATTGAAAGAATGTCTCATCCTAAGGAGGTCTGTAACGGCTCTGAGTAGCATGAAGGGGGAGTGCGTTCACTCCCTCTACAGAGTGTTCTGGCATAGATCACACACCTCCTAGGAGAGGTCGTATCTTCTCTTGCTGATATATGGTATAGCAAACACACGTATATCTGTTTAAGTATAAGAGTCTTTTGTTCAGATGGACCCGCTCCTGGCACCAGCGTTTGGGGAGTCTTCACAGGGTCACACCTTGACCCCACACACACACACACACACACACACACACACACACACACAGTATTCTTTGTTCACATGTATACCTATGTAAGATGTCATATGTTAATGACCCTATGCATATTCATGTAACCACAATAAAAGGAGTGCTATGGGGAGCCTGGCTGAGAGTCTGACGGAGGTCAAGTGGTGGAACGACACTTGGCTCCAGGCAGGTCTCCCTCATGCATGAGTAACATGAAGAACTTTGCCTACTCGTGTCTTGCTTCGCTGTGTAATTATATTGTCCTCAACGTTCCAGCGGATGGGTTCAAGCTACAAACCTATCAGAAGCTAAATCTCGTACCTAACAAATGTATCAGTTGTAGGTTCATATTATATTTCATACCAGCATATTTTCATCATAGGTCATCTCATTAGACTTCATTTGTGTCTTGTCAATAAAGTGGTCACAGCTGTTCAAAACCTCACAAGGCTGGACAGACCCATGAGTACTCAAACTGTGCTTATTGAACGCAATATTGATAAGATCTTGGAGAAGTTCATGGCTCTGCAAAGGGAATTGGATAGACCTGGGGACCCACTGGGGGATCAGTTGCGAAATTACATTCAGTCTGTTCGCACTAACCCTAAACCAAACAACTATTAACTCTTTCGGCCACCCCATCGCCATCTGGACGGCTTCAAGGCCGAAGCCGGATGGAACAACCAATTCCTCTCACTGATTATGGGAATGTATTTTGACTCTCTGTCCACATCCTTCAAGGTCACCTGCGTCGACTGGAGGACTGTTGACGTTTGCTTAAAACTGGGTGAAAGGACACTCTCTCTTCAGTTGATACAGGATACACACACACGTACTCAGACACAGATATACAATCATATGGTTATGAAAAGATTGCGGCTTCAACAAAGCAGCATTATTGCCTCAATTGTGCTCTTTAATATGACCCTGCAATATTAAAAAGCAAACCCCAGCAAAAATAGGAGGAGCAGCAGACAACTATTTAATATTTATTAATAAAATGCATTCAAAGCCACAAATTTAATGATGGTGATAGAAGCAAACTGCTTCAAAAAAATGAATGATTACAAGGCAGAGACACATACAGTATAACTGAAGCACAACTTTCTCATACGGTCTGTCCATACAGCAGGCCATATTATTTATAACAGATGACTTCACTGAAAGGCTCCAAAAGGCATACAAATTCAACTCACACCTCTCAATTATTTAGATTTTTCTTGCAAGAAGCCACACTTTATTATAATTTTTCTGGTCTTGCGCATTCGTTTCATTGGCTCTCTGAAGGTATTTCAGTGTTTGTCTTTAAACATGTAGCTTTTTCATCCATTTTCAGGCCACTCCTTTTTTTTTGAACCACTTAACACTGACTTGTGAATCATCATAGTATCACAAAACTCACCTAACTCTTTCAAAATGAACTTGTCATTGGTTTGCATTTTAGAAATTATATTTGAACCTTTAACTGCAACAACATCCGATCAAAAAGATCATCTGAGGCCTTTGATTGCGTTCACGTGAAAACATTTTCTTAACTGCAAAAATATATAAATAATCTCAATTACAGTCAAAGGTGAAAGTCAAATAAACAACAACCTTCAGGTCAGTAGCTCAAGAGTTTTACAGGCCCATGTACATTTTTATTGGCTTGTGAAAAATACCTATTTTTATCTTTTAAAATATTACATATAATATAATATTCAAATTGATTAACACATATAATATTTTACTTTCAATCTGAAAAATGTTATGAAAGCCTTGAAATAAACATGGTCCACGCCCCCCCTTTAGACTCACCCCTCTTTGCTGCAGGCATTACTTCAATGTAAAATAGGATGACTGCCGTCAGCCTTCACGGAGCTGTTTAATTTAACCAGTCAGATATCAGACTAAGTTAACAGTTCATCTGTATATTTTGATGTAGCCTTACTTCTGTAGCTCTGCCGCAGATTGTTGTCTGTGTAAAACAAACAGTGGTGGATGGAGCAGCTCCAAAGTTCATTTTCTTCATGGCAGAGATTGTTGATCACTTGCTTTAATGAAGGACTCCCGCTAGTTTTTGCCAGTAAAGATTTTAATGGTAATTACAGGAATAGCGCTGCTGTTTTGGACACTAGAAACATATTTTGTTTTTTGTTTTTTGATCTAAATGAGCTACATGGTGGGTAAACAGACTCCAGCTCCACATTAAACTGTATCAATGTGCCAGGGTTTAATATTGTGGCATGCAGAGGAATCTTAACAAAGAAGCTCCACACAGAGATTGAGCTTGCTGTTTGACCTCAAGCTGGTAGGGGGAGCTCTTTATTAAACACTTGCTAGTGCTTACACTGTGCTTTGAGGGTCAATAACAGCATAACAGAACTCACTTATGGTGCTGCATTCCTTCTATAAAACAATAACTGTCAGCGACTTTGTACCGCAGTATAAACACAACATTCAAGATAACAGTTAAAAGTAATGTAACCATAAACAATAAAACTAGAACATCTAAACAGCAGCACATGTTCCAAGGCATGATGGTAGAGAACTAACTGCTCCCCCAACACGCCACACAGCCCCCACCTGAGTGGTTAGCTATCCCCAGCAACGGGCATGTCCATAGCAAAGTCTCTGAGGTGTTGGGGAAGGCGATGGCGTCGTTGAGGGCTTTTCTAGGTCCCCCAGCCATCTCTAAAGCCAGGTTGGGGTCCTGCAGTTAAAGCTGGGACCCTGACTCCTCCCTGGGTGGAGTACGACCACCCTGTTCCGTTTGACCAGCCGCACCCTGTAGACCACGTCGGACAGCCTCTCGAGACCAGTGCAGGGTCCAACCCTCTGGCTCATTGATTTGGGGGAAAGCCCTTTCTTCCTCTCCAGGCTGTAGACCCACACATGCTGACCTGGCGACAGTCCTTCCCCCTTGCAGCAGGTATCATAAGCTCGCTTCTGCCAGAAGCCTGCATCTCGGAGAGCCTGCCTGGTCAACTTGTGCACCTCCCATAGCTGGGCCAGGAGGTTGTGGAGGTAATCCAACCCGGGGTCCCCGCACACTTCCTGCTCGGGGGGGGGTCCGAAGACCAAGTCCACTTGGGTACGAAGCTCGTGCCTGAACATCAAGGCTGCTGGAGTGCACTTAGTAGATTCCTGGACTGCCAAACGGTAGGCCATTAGGACCAGGGGAAGGTGTTGATCCCAGTTGATCCCAGTGTGGAGCAGGGAAATTATTTTACTGCTATTGTTAAATAATCATCATTATTACCATTGCATTAATAATAGAATTTGCAGCATTGATATTGTATTCAGAGGTTTAAACAGTGTGTGTGTTTTAGAAAGACTAAGTTGCAGGCTGACAGGAAGTTGCAGAGAGTTTGCAGAAGTGAAAGTTATTTTGAGCAGCAGGCTAAGTACTAGGTTATTCAAATTGATCATTGCTTTAACAATGTAACAGATAGCTTTAAGATGGCCTTAAGATGTTTATGATGATGATAACTTTGTATTCCAGATGCAGTTATAACTATTTTATACATATTGCATATCTGTGCTTATTTGAGTTGATGTTCAGGTTCTTTAAAAGGTTTAAAGCTTCACTGACGTGACTGTTCAGATGATCCATGTTGAGGGAAAACTAGAACATAGAAGGATAATTGCAATACATGCTTACAAAACACTTATATCAGGTCATTTTATATTAAGGTTTCATTAGAGGTTTTTGATTAGAACATTTATTTAGTAGAAGACATACACATAGTCTCAGTGAGCCTCTGTCCTGGTGAAAGGTCAGAAGTGCGAGAGGTGACATAGAGGCTGAGTGAGGTCAACACACACGCATTAGTTAGATTTATTTATAGGAAAGAGTTTAGACATGTCTGGTGCTAACTGCGAAAGTGTCTCGGTGAAAGAGGAACCGTTCCTTGGTGTCTCGGCAAGAAAGAGGAACAAGACAAGAACTGAAAGGTAGACAGGAAGGGCCAGCCATGAAAATAGAAGATGATGTTCTTCTTAAAAGTCATTGTGGTGTTGATTTGACGTATGTATAAAATGTATCTGTGACGCATGAGGGGGCGTCAGTAAATCAAACCCTGATGCTATAAAAATCTGTTTAGGCTTTGATTAAGTCGAAGATCAATTGCTGTCTGTGTACAGAATGGTCTTCCCACGCGTGTATTCATTAAAATCATTGTTTGACCAAGATCTTCTGGACCATGGTGGTTTGTACTCTCCTTCCTCAATATTTGAACCATAACAGAGGTCAGGGTGTGGTTGAAGCATTCCACCAACCCATCGCTTTGGGGGTGCAGTGGCATTGTCGGCATTGTCCGGGTCTTCCTGATACCCAGCCGCTGACAGACCTGCTTGAACACCGCAGCCTCAAAATTCCAGCCCTGGTCGCTGTGCAGTTCCTCTGGTACCTCGAACCAGCAGAACATGTCGTTGACCAGACACTCAGCGGTGGTAACAGCACTGTGGTCGGGGACTGCGTGGGCTTCAGGCCACTTGGTGAAGTAGTCCATAGCAACCAGGACGTAGCGGTTCCCCTGGTCAGTGGTGGGCAAGGGTCCCAGGATGTCCACTCCAACCCGGAGCCCCCACCTGATACTGTTGCAAGGGGGCATGAGAGCATTGGGAAGGTCCTTTCTGAGCCGTGCAGGCATCGCACCGATGGACATGGAGCTCTATGTCCTGGCAACACCAGGGCCAGTAGAACCGAGACCGAAGTCGCCGCAGAGTCTTGGTAACTCTAAAGTGTCCTGCCCCCGCCGCACCATGGACCAGCTGGAGGACCCTGGACCACAACTGTTGAGGTACCAAGAGCTGAAAGACCTCATGTTGACTCCCGGGAGCCTGCCAGCGGCAATAGAGGATGCCTTTCTGGCTTGTGAGGTTGGCACAGAGTGCGTCAAACGGACTACGAAAGGAGTGACCAGGAAGAGATGGCCAACCAAACCACCATCACACCACCCCGGCGATCTCGGCGAGAGAATAGATGAGCAGGTGGCCAATCCTGGGAAAACTGCCATCAATGCAGAGAACAAGGCCACATCGCACGCTACTGTCCAGCACCGAGCCCATGAAGCCTGGCACCCCAGCTGCCGTGGCACAACGGAGGAACTGACCCCCACCACCAATCTGTCCTCCGAATCACACTGGCGGGTTGGCCGGCTGGGCCAGACTCGGGGACTGTATCTGGACTGTGACCTTGCCGGCACCACCTGTACAGCCCTGGGTCCACACTTTCCTTGGTACGGGCCAGAGCCCTCCCTGGTACTGACGGCCCCAGACCGCAGGGTTGGCAGCCTACTCAGCTCCAGATCACCACAGTCACGGGGGAGCGAGCAAGAGGTAAGGGAGAAAGATCCCTCCTGGTGACTGTTGCTAACTGCACTGTGGACCACCAGTTCTGGCTAGCCAGCATCCAGGACCAATGCATCATTGGTCTCCACCTGCTGACCAAATGGGAGGCCACAGTGGACGTGTCCAGAGCAATCCTTTACCTGGGCACGGAGACTGTGAAGCTCCACACCACCAAGGAAGTCCCGCTGCCTGCCTCCACTTTTTCAGCCAGCATCAGGAAGCCTGAGGGCCTGTTGCCACTGATGGTGGAAGGAGCCCCTTCTTCACCAGCAGTACAGTAACTTTCCAATGAGACCAAGCAAGCTGTCGAGGACCTATACCAGAGGAGCTGTGAGGCCCTCCAGGATGATCAGCAATGGCAGCTGCGGGAGTTGCTCGACTTGTTTGCCGACATCTTTGCAGCCAAGGATGAGGACTGCATGCAAACCAGCCTGGTACAACCTCTGTGACTTGTGCCAGGGCTGCATGCACCTGAGCTGAGCACATGCTCCACTCTTTCCTCAGTAAGAGCTGCTGCCAGGGTTTCTGGTGCATGCAGACGGATGTGCTCTTGTAGTTGTTTTGGCTGGAGACCCCAAACAAAAGCCTGGAGAGCAAGCTCTTCCTGTGCTGCAACATCAAAAGCAGGGTACCCTCTTCATACATAAAGACGAAGATCTGCAACATAGGCACCCAGACTCTCCTCTTGTCTCTGTGGGTGGCTGGCAAGTTTATCTCGGGCATCATATACATGGGTACGGAGGCCAAACCTACTCTACATTGCTCTGGCGACAGCAGGTCAACTTAAACCCTCTTCTGGCTGAAGATCTGTGAGGATCTGCAGGGCCCTGCCTTCCAAGGCGAGAGCTACTTGGACAGTTGTCTCTTCCGTTGACCCTCCGTTCAGCAGCCAGCTGTACCTTGATAAGGTAGGTCTCTGGATGTGCCTCCCCATTATAGCGTGGCAGCTTCATGCTCCCCGCGACAGGAGCCTCTGATGGCAGCGCCGGCTGCACTTGGTCCAGGAGGCAGTTGGCGTTGTCCCCCTTAGCTGCCAGCAATAAGGGTGTGCCGCTCCCAGACATCACCATCAGTGGAGCCTGTAGCATCCCTTGGCGGCTCCGACAGCTTCTCAGTGGGTGGGGGTGTGAGGCTCCATCTGGTAAGCCCAACAGATCTTCCTCTGGCTGACTTGCTACTGCCCGGGGGTCTCCCCGCTTCTTCGGTCGTGCTCCATTCACCGCTTCTAACTACGAACAAGCTGCTCCCCCAACACGCCATATTTGACAATATTGTCAAATGCTTTATCTACAGTATATGCTGCTTAGAAGTCAGCGTTGGCAGTATGGATGGGCCAGGCCTGTTCAATTATCTTACTTTCCCTCCTCAATTTAAAGCCCTAACTGACAAAAGAAATGTGAAATACATTTACAGCTATAGGGCTAACCTTTCTTTAGCCAATTAAAATTTGATCATCCTTTCAATTTTATTACATGGTGACCTTATAGTTAGGTAGCGGTGTCAAGCGGGTGGAACTAATGTGGTAGGGAAGGCTAGCTCAGATGCTAAATGCAATGTGTACAAAGTGTATTGCTCAGTATATAAAAAAGAGATCAAAAAGTGGTTAGGAGCGTCCATGTCAGGAATAAACTACAGCAGTAACGGCAAGGCCAGGTTAATGATTCAGCTAACAATAATGCTGCAATTACTGCACCTAACCCTGAGAACCAGCTCAGCTGCAGCAATGAAGGTAGCATTAGCATCCTGGATGACACGAGTGCTAGTGGGGTTAGGAAGCTAATGGACACAGACATTTTCCAGATGATTTAGGAATGGATGGACTTGTGCAAGTCTGACTTGAGAAATATCCCTCTCATCTCTTGAGTACAACTAAGAAGTTATTTATGTATGCATGGCATCATAATGGAGACTGACTTGAATATTCCATCAAGAGGGATGCTTCTTTTTTAGTCAAAATGTGATCCAGTTTTCACTACCAGAGGATTCACAGAGTTGAAACACAAAATAGAAACCAATAAGGGACATAACAGACACAAGACTTTTAAGGAATATTTGGCCTGTTTTAGTTTGTGGAAAGACAAGAAGCAGTGTGTAGAGAAAGGGAAACAAATCTCTGCACTAGTTCATTCAGATCAGCTCCAAAAAAATTGCTATTTCAAATCAGTTGCCTGTAAGGGGAAAATTAGATGCTTTTGATGACATGTCAGAAGTGGGGAGCAGACTTTTCCTATCTGTAGTTGACTTCAATATAAGGAAAGACCCCCATTTGGCCCAAATTTCCTTAGTTATTCATTTTGTCACTGAAGAAACAGTGGAAATAATGGAACAACTACTTGTAATAGCCACCGCAACCTCAAGTGATGCGCAATCCATTACTGATATTATTCTGTCTGAAGTGACAAAGGCAGGCCTGAGCCTGACCAGGATTTTAAGTCAAGTATAGGATGGAGCCTCCATGATATCTGGAAGGCATGGCAGTGTCCAGCAGCTCTTGCAAGACAAACTTGGCTGTGAGGTACCATACAGTATGTGCACCGAACCTTCAATTACATCATGTTGTTGTCCACGTGTTGTCAGCTAAGCAAGCGTTCAGTGACTTCTTTAATACATACAATACTCTCTACAACTCTACAATTGTTTCTGCACATTACACAGGTAAAAAATTAAAAGGTTTGCTTGCCAAAGGTGGACAGGACTTAGCAAATGCTGTAACTGTGGAATCAAAAAGCATTGTTGCAAAACAGTACATCCCAGCTGTTCCAGGTGTCATTGGGTGAGAGGCGGGGAACAGTACATCTCCAAACCCAAAAATATAAACATACAAGAAAGAAACAAACAGAAGAAAAAAAACTTCTGTCTGAACAGAAACATAGTCAAGGCCGTGCCGAGTGTGTTGTTGGCTCTTAAACTGTGTGTCACATTTGGAACGTCTACCTCCATGCGCAAAAACTCATTCTTCTGTATTATGGGAGAACCTCCACAGTCCTCAGGGTATCAGCACCCTGAATGAAGTTCAGTGCCGTACAGACCTTCTCATAGTCTCCAGATTGGAACTCAGTCAAAGGAAAGATCAGATTCTGTGGCCCAGGCCCAGCGAGAAAAGAGAGTGGGAAACCACTGACTCGGAACTGGTTCTTATACTAGATCAACAAAAGGGTCAGATTGAAAGGAAGTTGGAGAACCTGGGAACCATCATCTACAGCTATGGTGCCGAGAGGTTTGGAGTAAAGAGCAAGACTCAGAGACAGCAGAAAGACCCTTTAAACCAGTTAAAGGAGAAAGCAGGAAATTGACAGATTAGTGAAAGAGAGAATACAACTGAGGAAACAGTGGAGGAGGGCCTATGAGACAGAAAGGGAGGGACTTACTGCCCTACAACAGAAATGAGTGATTCCAAAGGCTTGGCGAAGAGCAGGAGATATTCTGATCCCTAAGGAAAAGAACTCATCCATTAGCCAGTTTCACCAGATCAGCCTGCTGAACGTAGAGGGAAAGATCTTCTTCAGTGTCTTGGCCCTCTTTCTTGCAAAGAAATAACTATGTTGACACATCAGTACAGAAGGCCAGCATCTGGGATCGGCATTGGGATGTCTGGAGCATGCCAGCGTCATCTGGCACCAGATTCAAACTGAGGAGAAAGAACGAAGAGACCTTCATGTGGTCTTTTTAGACCTTGCCAACACCTTTGGGTCAGTTCCGCATGACATCTTGGGGATGGCCTTCAACTATTTCAGTGTACTAAACCACATCACAGGACTGGTCAAGACCTACTTTCAGGATTTACAGTTTTGTGTGACAGCTGAGAACACCACCACAGCCTGGCAGCACCTGGGAATTGGAGTTATGGCAGGCTGTACATTTTCCACTTCCATTAGAGCCTACATGGATGACAGGACCATCATTACAACAAAAAAAACATGTACTAGGCGATTGCTACAGAAAATCCAGTAAAACATCAAATGGGCAAGTTCAAACTAGGGCTGGGTATCGTCACTGATTTCTAGAATCGATTCGATTCACAAGGTCCCGAATTGATTCGATCCACGATTCGATTCAATTTGATTCGATTCGATTTAGATCGGGGAAATTTTGCCTCAGACAGTCAGAAATATTATAATTCAGATCATGCATCATGGACAGTAGTTCCTATCCAGTTCTTTCATGTCTCCCTGACTTTTGTTAACAACACAAACAAAACACCCCCCACTCTCATTCTGAAACTGATTGTTATCTGTCTTAGATAAGCATGTAAATTAAAGTTTGATGATACTAAATTGTTAATCATGTGAGGTAAAATTCATATTAGGACAAGAAGGAGAAAATCTTTGGACCTATATCAAATGGCTTATTTATACCAGATTCAGGTCAACATTAATTGATGTTGGTCAGAGTCAGTCCAAATTAACTGACCATCCATTGCGACCTGGACAAGACATGGGTTGGAGACAACCTGGCTTTAATGACTGTTGCTGCATTTTGGGAATAAGAATATATGCTCTAGTTTACATAATTTTCAATGAGACCACAAGAGTTTTATCAGTTTCATTTTTCTACTAATCTACTAGTCTCTACTTGTTTCTTAGTTTAATGTAGCTCAGGAGTTAGAGCAGGTCACCTATTCACTGGAAGGCTGGTGTTTGATCCCTGGCTGCTCCCACCTGCATGCAAAATATCTTTGGGTAAGATACTAACTCCACATTATTCTGCAATGCATCCACTGGCATATGAATGTGTTAACCTTAGCTAGAAAGCACTTAAGAAAAAGTGCTTGTATGATTGGATGAATGAGGCATGTTGTATAAAGTGCTTTGAGTGCTCAGGTAGAGTAGAGAAGAACCATACTAAGAACTAGGCCATTTACTATTTAGGTTTACGTTAAGATTATTAGGTATTATTTCAAACCATCTGTCCTCTAAGAGGAGTGAAAGAAGCCATCTATGTCCACTGTGAGCGACCATCTTTGAACAGAGGTGGTGGTTTACGACACCAACTGTCTGCCATCTATAATCCAGTTTTGAGTTCCCTTCCCAGACGCCTTAACGCCCACTCACATCCGGGGCCATCTGACCTCAGGAATCCGCATGATAAGGTGGGGCCAGGTTTCACAATGAGCTCACCCGAAACCCTGGCTGATTGGGACCCACACCCAATTTCACACCTTGGCTCAGGCGATTACCTTTGCCATCTGGAAAAAGGTACCGAAGCATTCGGGCACACACATCCAGACTGTGCAACAGCTTTTTTCCACAAGCCACCCGTCTCCTCAGCAAAAAGGGACTGACTGATAAACACGCGCGCGCGCGCACACACACACACACACACACACACACAAACATTATCACTCAGGTTAACTCAACTACCTCAAAACATTGAGACTGGACTGACTAATCAACACAAGCGCAAACACACTGACCTACACCACCAAACCATCGTACACACCGACCTGTAAATGTTCTTTTGCACAATATTATTACTGGACTTTTTGCACTAACTTCTGTACTTCCTAATTTTTGCTGCTACACTAAGGAATGTTTACTGTCCCTCCACTACCTCAACTCATCATCACAAAACCTCATTATTATGTTACGTTGTGTTTTTCTATCATTCTGTCACTTTGCTGCTCTTGTTTGCACATTTGCACATGCACTTTGTTGTCTGCTGTCTGATAACAAAAACAAAAGTCTTCCTTAGATAGTTAGTTTTTTCTTTGTTAATTTATGTTGTAATTTATGTTAGGTCAGTCTGTCTTGTCTCTGCTAGCCAGCTAACTAGGCCTCTTAGTTAACTAGTTTAGTGTTTTCTGTCTGACTTGACTTGACTTGACTTGATTAGAGGTTCATCAGGGGGTCCTTTTGTCCCTCTTTGGGGGGATACTCCCACTAGGTTTAAATCTGGGACTCCCCACCATTTGACCTTAGAACTGAAGAAGCTTCTCGGATGAGAGGTGAAACGTCTTCAAGCAACTTAAAGAAGTCCAGACGCTTGTCTTTGCAAGCTCCTTTGACTGATATTATTTTTCCTAAAAGTTGAAAGTGCGTTATGGTAAATTCAAACTGGAAGACCAAGATTCATGTCAGTCCCCTGTTTGCTGCCCTCAAAGCTTAGGGTATAGAAAAGTGGTCTTTGTTGATACAACTAAAAGATTTATGATTTGAGTACAGCCTCTCTGACGGATGATTTGAATGATCAAATTTCAGGGGCAGCAGTCCCTTTGCTACAATGGCCTTGATATAATGGATACTGGGGAACAGTTTAAAAATGTCAAAGATTTATGTCCCACTAAAGTAGAGGTAAACTCTTTTTGTCTGCTAATAAAAGGGCACCAATTCTCAGCCATTCTGCCTATTGACATCTCAATTTTTGTGGCTATGTGTGACACTTAAATGTGTCCTTTCTTTAACAGTGCAAAGTGGATATAAAAACACGTCACTGCAGTGTCATCATGGCGATTTCTTCTCTTAAACAGTTCCTCAAAGTGTTTGCAGGGTGAAGATGGAACACTATGGGTTAAGGAGGATACCAATTCCTCCTCCAATTAGAAATAATCTTCTGAGGTAAGTGACGAAAATGACAGACAAGGTAAGCGACTCATGTTGTAACTGACGTCAGACGCCGGAGATTTTGGCGGAAAATTAAAGCGAATGGTAGTTTAGATTTGAACAAATTCCTTTAAGCTTCAGTATTACCAAATACACTTATCAATTGTCTTATAACTAACAACATTTGTCTAAATCATCTCCAACACCCTGGAGAACAACGGGAAGAGTTTAGAGGCTCTCCAAGATTACATTGATCAGTGCTTCCAGGATCTCGTGATGAAAAAGGCCCAGAGTGCAGCTTCCCCGGCCAAATCTGAGACACCGTCGTCGAAAAGACTTCGCCTGGCAGATTCCCCTGGCACAACATCGCCAGCCGGCAAAGATATTGTCGACATACTGGAGTCAATCGACCAACGATTGTCCAGTTTCGATGCAAGGCTGTCCTTGGTGGAGATTCTTCACCGGGAATTTAAATCCTTGCGGAAAATCCCTGGAGTTCAGCCAGCAGCAGGTTGAAACGCTTGCTGCTGAAAATGCCACGCTAAGGGAGTCTGTGAAATGTCTCACAGACAATGTTACCCAGCTAAATAGAGAAAATAAGAGAATAAAAGAAACAGTTATTGATCTACAAGCTCGTAGCATGCGTGATAATCTGGTATTTTCTGGTATTCCAGAAGACGCTGGAGAAGACGGAGAGACTACAGGGAGTAGCAATTCTAATACATAAAAATATTAATTTCACAGTACTCGATACAGTTATAGATCCAGAGGGCAGAATCATTAAACTATCTATACTTGATAAAAAGCTATGTATTGTAAGTGTATATGGTCCAAATGTTGATGATCCCTCATTCTTTCACGTTTTTTTCAGTGCACTCTCTGAACACTTAGATGGCACACTTGTTCTTGGAGGCGACCTCAACCTTGGACTAAATGAAGAAATGGATAGGCTCAATACAGCAGGAACTCAGCGTACTTGGCAATCCACAAATATAATCAAACAGTATATGAGCGACTTTGGTCTTTGCGATGCATGGCGCTCCTTTCACCCCACCAGTAAGGAATATACTTTTTTCTCACATGTCAATCACTCTACTACTCTCGTCTGGATTATTTTTTGGTCAACATCTCACTGCTGAGCGACATTTCAGACACTGAGATTCACCCTATAGCTGTCAGCGATCATGCTCCTGTATCTTTAACACTAATGCACAAGAATAATACTACGCCAAGTAAAAACTGGAGATTTAATACATCACTACTTAAAGATGAAGACTTTATTAAATATTTTAAAAAAGAGTGGACTTCATATTTAGACTGTAATGACACTCCCGGAACATCCGCTTCTGTTCTATGCGAAGCAGGGAAAGCTGTGATGAGAGGTAAAATAATTTCTTTCTCATCACATAAAAAGAAAAAAGAAAACAAAAATATTCAGGAATTAGAAAAAACCATCAAATCACTAGAAGAAGCCTACGCGTCCCACCAAGATCAGGAAACATTGAACAAAATACGCAAAACAAAACTAGAATTAAATGAGATAATTGATAAAAAAAACAAACAAAATTCTTAGTACAAAGACTACGCTTACAAAATTATGAACATGGTAATTAGGGATGCACCGATACCGATAATGGTATCGGGTATCGGGGCCGATATTGTCAAATGTGTGTGTACTCATACTCGTAAAAGTTAACCGATACCATGAACCGATACTAACTTATTTCATTAATCAGATGGTGGCTTGTCATTTTTGTTGTAGTTTTTTGATTGGCCACTAGGGGGACATCCCGCGCTAAACAGGCACAGGGTTAGATGAGTCAGACGGGCAGCTCCAGATAAAAAAACAGAAACTGGAGGCTGCTGTAGCTAGGCTAAACAAAATGTCAGCAGTGTGGACCGGAACAGCCAACTTTAACTCAGGTTTTGGAAAAGCGATGAAAAATGTCAAGAGAAAATCCACGGGCAGTTAAAATAACAGAGGCTCTGACTCATTTTATCGCTCTGGATGACCAGCCAATACCAGTCGTGGAAAACATAGGATTCTTCTCAGCATACTCAAGCTGCGATATGAAATTCCCAGCCGCACACACATCAGGGAGATGATGGTGCCAAAACTTTCTAAAGAGGTAAAGACAAGCAGTGTGTGCGCGATGTCAGTCCTTGGTTTAACGGCACAGTGGACTGATGATCCACGGGCAGATGGGGAGTTTGTTCGTCAATGCCAAATACTTTCGTTATTTTGTTTGTTTGTTTACAATATATATACTCTGCAACAATTTAAAAGTTTATTTTATTCTCAAACCTAATTTGTATTTATTTTATTCCAAACAGAAGTGTTTATTTATTATTCCGAAAGCTCGAGACAGTGCCAATAGTTCAGTGATATTTTGTTAAATTACAATGTGGAGACTGCAATAATTTAACAGAAGTGCTTATTTTTCACTTGAAATGTTTTTGTGGTCATTTTTATTAAGATATTATTTATTATCGGCAGAGAATAAAATAAAACCTGTCTTTCAATTCATTGCATTTGTGTGTGTGTGTGTGTGTGTGTGTGTGTGTGTTGTGTGTGTGAGTGGTAGAAGTATCGGTTTTTGTACTCTGTATCGGCAAGTACTCAGATCCAAGTATCGATATCGTATCGGTTTGAAAATATTGGTATCGTTGCATCCCTAATGGTAATAAAAGCAAACCAGCTAAAAATAAATAAAGAAAAATCAACTATATGTGCTGTTCAAGATTCATTTGGGAACACAATATATGAACCGAAACAAATAAACAACATTTTCAGGGATTTCTATAAAACATTGTATTCACCACAAATAAACCCATCTAAAAATAAATTGATCAGTTTTTGGACAACATAACTCTTCCAAAATTATTAGACACTCAAGCAATGGCACTGGATTCACCACTGACATCAGGTGAACTCCAGGAAGCCCTGATAAGTATGCCCAATAATAAGGCTCCAGGTCCAGACGGCTTTCCTGCAGAATTCTACAAAGAATTCTGGACGATTCTAGCACCAGTTTTCTACAGAACGTTGTTGGAAATCAAAGAAAAGGGCAGACTTCCATCAAATATGAATTCTGCAAACATTAATCTCCTGCTAAAACCAGGCAAAAACCCTGTATATCCCTCAAGCTATCGTCCAATATCCCTTATAAATATAGACCTTAAAATAATCTGCAAAGCTCTCTCAAAGAGACTGGAGAAAATAACCCCCCTCTTAATTCATCCTGACCAAACTGGTTTCATAAACGGTAGGCACTCATCAACAAATACACGTAGATTACTTAATGATAGACTACTCATACATTTCATTAACTGGTTAAAAAATATTATATAATTCCCCAACAGCTTGTGTCAGAACAAATGACCAAACATCCTCCAGCTTCTGTCTCCTGAGGGGCACCAGGCAGGGATGCCCACTCTCCCCTTCACTGTTTGCAATTTTTATTGAACCACTAGCAGCAGCACTTAGACAGAATTCAGTAATTAAGGGCTTAAAATGCAAGAACATGGAACATAAAATCAGCCTTTATGCAGATGATGTGTTACTTTTTCTCCAAAACTCACAAACCAATATCTCTGGGGTGATTGAATATCAGATTACTCAATTAAATGGTCAAAATCTACGGTCCTTCCGATTAATTGCTCCTTCCATAATTCCTCTTTTACACCACTGCAATCAGGAAATGTAAAATATTTAGGTATTAATGTTTCTCCCAAGCTTGCAGATCTAACTAAATTAAACCATATCCCAGTTTTAAAGAAAGTAGAAGGTGATCTGGCTAGGTGGAAATGTCTACCCATATCACTCATGGGAAGGGTTGCTGCTATAAAAATGATGGTCTTACCAAAAATAAATTATTTATTCTCAATGATCCCAACTAAACCGCCACAAGATTGGTTCAGATTTCTAGATTCATGTATGTCCAAATTCCTTTGGAAAAATAAACCCCCACGTATAAGCTTAAAAACACTACAAAAGACCAAGGATAAAGGAGGATTAGAACTACCTAACTTTCAACACTACTTCTTAGCCAACAGGCTTCAGTTTATCTCAGGATGGATTAGAAACATACCCTCTTAGATGAACCTTGGCTAGATGTAGAACAAGCACTTTGCAATAATCTAGAGATTTCAGATCTGCCATTTATCAGCTCAAACATCCAATGACATGAATGCTTCAAAAGCATCAGCATCAGCTCTTCTCTGACAGCATGGTGGGAGTTTCTAAAATTGACGGAGTCTTCATTAATTCCATGCAAACGTACACCTATCTGAAACAACCCTGACATATTACAAAACAATAATATGATAAACTTTTCAGATTGGAGTGGTGAAGGAATCAGATATTTAGAACATATACTAGAAGGAAGACTCCCATCTTTGCAGGACCTGTACACCTCCAGGACATTGCGGCGTGCAGCTCGGATCTCAGCTGACCCTTCTCACCCTGGACACAGTCTGTTTGACCTGCTCCCCTCAGGCAGGAGGCTCCGGTCCATTCGCACCAGAACCTCTCGCCATAAGAACAGTTTCTTCCCCTCTGCTGTTGGACACATGAACAATAACCATATGACTATCCCCACCACTAACACATGACCCTACGCTGTGTCACTGCATCATTCCATGTTTGGCACTGATCACCACCTGCACTCATGTATATATCTTTCAACGTAGCACTCTTAATTCTTACTCTCATGTATATATCTCATGTATATCTCATGCACATATCTTTCCACGTAGCACTTTTAATTCTTATCCCTACTTTTATTTTTTCCATGTCTATTTAAGTGTTATTTATGACACCATGTTTGCACTGAAGCACCGCAGCAATTTCCTAATGTTGTAAACCTGCTCAACATTTGGCAATAAACCCCTTTCTGATTCTGATTCTGATTCTGATTCTGAACAGAATTTATTTCATTTGACAGACTAGTTACACAATATGGGATCAACAAGAAAAGATTTATAGAATATCAACAAATTAAATCCATAGTAAAAAAGAAATTTAAACCGGGTCAAGTTAAACTACAAACACCACCAAGTGTGGTTCAATTTCTTAATCGTAAAACCCCCAAATTACTATCCAAAACATACAGAATGCTTTCTAAAACAGATGAATCAATATCACTTCCTATTGCAAAATGGGAAGCGGATTTATCAGTTAACTTAGACCAAAACTTCTGGTCTCAGATTTGCTTAAAAACCTTTCATCTAATTAGAAATCCCAGTCTTCAATTAATTCAATACAAAATACTACATAGAGTGCACTATACAGGTCATCGGATGTTCAAGATGGGCTTTACGTCTACCAACAACTGCTCACACTGTCAAACCAAAACAACAGACAATTATATCCACGCTCTTTTGTTCTGTCCACTAGTTCAGAAGTTTTGGCGCGAGATATGTGAAGACTTATCAAAGTGTCTGAAATGTAACATTCCAACTTCCCCTTTAGTGTGTTTGTTGGGCAGCTTAGATAATTTCACTACAGATAAGAATATAGCCCATATGGTTTTCACTGCCCTATGCATAGCCAAGAAAACAGTCCTCATGAACTGGAAAAATAAAAATAATCTTAATTTTAACCAATATAGAAATTATCTATTAGATTACATTAGTCTTGATACAGCCTCTGCCACCCCATCAGATCAATTGCTCTGGGCTCCTTTGATTAGCTCCATCACCTAGTGGGGGTGAGGTGTCATAGTTTGGTCCCACCTTCGTTGTTGTAATTGGTGTGGGGGTAGGGACAGGCTTAGGGCGTCGGGGGGTTCCCAGGAGCATCTTCCTTGGGGGAGCTCAACCCTGGGTAGCGGTCATGGCCTATTAGGGGCTCTGTTGGCTCTTAGGTGACGTTGCCTCGTGGCTGCGTGCAGCGGTGCTAGGGGAGGATCTGTGCTGACGGACGCGGGTTACTGACCTGGCAGCCTGGCTGCCCCTGGGTGGGTCCGGGATGGGCGTGAGGTTCTGGGGGCGCTCAGTCTCTGGGCTGGGGCCCTGGCCGGGCCTCGGGGGCTTGGGTCCTGGTTGGTGTGTTGCTGGGGTTGTGGGCGGGTGAGTGTATGGGGGCCCGGCCCTGCTGCAGGGTGCTGCCAGTGCATCGAGCCACCTGGGGGGCTCTTCAACTGGTGGGGGAGGTTGTTACACCTTGCAGGAGCTCTCCTCTCTTCAGGAACTCAATCTGCAGGAGGGGGAGATACAGGAGAGGTGGAGGAAGATCTCATTCTGGGCGGAAAGGAGGGGTCACTTGCCCCTCCCTTCCTTCCCTCCCCATCTCCAGCTGCCTCCCTCTTCCCGCTCCACCACAATCATCCACACATGCAGTGCCTTGGGGTAAAGGTGTGTCACCAGGGTGCAGGGGAGGCATCCCCCCTTCTGTCCCCTTCTGGCTTCTTGTGCCTCAATTTTATCTCACAACTTAGACATTCACATTACTCACACTCTCATAACACATACATATAGGGTCTTGGGGGTGGGCACGCTACACGGACTCCAAAAGACCATCAGGGTGTACACCTCACCCCTGGCGTCGTTGCCCACCTCTCAATTTTAAATACACGTAGACATTGAGGGCTATCAGGAGGGGCTATGCGCTTACCTGCTGCTCTCTGGCAGGTAGCTCCATGCCCTCCTGGGTTTTAAATGCACCTTAGAACACACATGCATCAACACTACATATGAGCGGGTGGAGGGAGGTTTGGAGTTTTCTCACACCCCTGTTCTATGCGACCTGCTGGAGCAGGGGGCCAGGAGGAGGAGTTTGCCGTCCGACTGGGGTCTGGAGTGTGGGGCCTCCCTGCTGCTGCGGAGTCGGGCGGTCTGGGTCTGGGTGCAGTTTCCCCCTCCAGGTGCAAGGGTACCTAGACCCGGGGCTTAGAATACGCTTGGGGAGTGTGATTGTGTGTACAGTGTCTCTCTCCACGTTGGATGAGTGTTGAGTATTTCCATATGAGAGCATGAGGGTGGGAATGGATGTTTGTATCTGTGTGTGCCTGTTTGTCTGTGTCTATATGTCAGGTCTCGTTTCAGACGGCACCTCTCTAGGGACATCTCAGGCCCTCCAAGGTATGGAGGCCTATCTCCCCCACCACTTCCCCTGCCAGTGGCAGACACCCTCAGACATCGGTGCGTTGGTGGTTCTTTGTGTCCGGGGATGGGCGCCCAGGTACGGTGTGTACCTGGGCGCCCAAGGAGTGAGCCGGTGTGGCTCACTCCTTGGTGGCTGGTTATCGGGGCCTGGAGCCTGGGGCTTGCTCGGGCCACTTTGGGGGTGGGGTGCCCTCAGCCTGGGGCTCGGTCACTCTGGCGCAGCTGGCTGCCGGCGGAGCTCACGGGCACGTCACTGAAACCCCCCCTGGCTTCTGCTCTGCGGCTGCTGAGTGACCCATCGTCTGGGACTCTCGTCAGCTCTTTCTGAGATAGTGGTGCGGCTGCCCCTCTGCTGGTCTTCCTTGGTCTCTTGTGTTCTGGGGGCCTCTGGATGTCTGGAGTCTTGATCTCCTCCATACCTGCTTCATGCCCTGGAGGACGGGGCTGTGGCTCCCCACAACCTCTAGCAGATCATTACATGAAGGAACCTTTTAAAAACAAGCGCGTCCATGCTCACAGGTCTACACACGGGTGCTCACACACACAAACTACACCCTTTTTGGCTCCTACCTCAAAGCACACTGTGCGCTGTCGATCTTACGTGCTGCACAATAATGTTTAATATTTAGTATTTACTGTTATATTCCCATATATCATCGTGATGTTGTTTATTCTAATGCTCTCGTTTTCTTCTGCTTGTTTTCTTTTTTCTTTCTCAACAGGTGATCCAGGTGATTGATATATGTATTTTTTTGTCTGCTTATTTAGTTGGCTTTTGTTTTTTTGCCCTTTATCCCCGTCCCTCTTCACCGCTGATTTTTCCCTCTCTTCCTTTCTCCCTTTTCTTTTCCTCATTCAAGTCTGTCCCGTATCTAGCAAGTGAAAGTAAAAAAATAAATAAAATAAACAACAAAAGGGGAATCAAATAGACCATTATGGCAAGGCTGGGATGGTCAATTTGGTAAAGTAAATCCATTGGGCATCTTTCCTCACCTTTAGACAATAATTCTGATGGCAAAAGAACCAAATGGGACAGGCAAAAAAAAAAAAAAAAAAAAGGAAATAATCTTCCTCCTTCAATTAATCCTGTGTCCATCTCTTTGCCCACAATCCTCTAAATCTCTGCAGTGTTATGGATGCTTTGATACAGCCAGCTGGAGAGGCTAAGATTTTGGCAAAAGCCAGGGTAGGTTGGGTTATAAATGAATTCTATAGAACCATATAGCTTGAAGAGCTGTAGAACAGCCAAAATCGTACTTGCTGTGTGGCGGTAGTTAAGCATGCATGTTAAGCATGCATTATGAATGCATGTATTTGTGCGCATGTGGGTTACTCCCTCTGTCTGTACATGAGTTTGGAACATCATCAGAATGCTCTTATTGTAATGAAGGCTTGCCCCTGGAACTTCAGAAGCACATGACTGCCACCAATTGTTAAGAAGTTGCTACTACAGGAGGATTGTTGACAGCTCTTTAAAAAAAAGACAAATTTTATACTTGAAGTTAGTCAGAGGATCTTTTTTATTTGGGTTTTTTTCTTCTTTTTTTGGGGGGGGGGGTTGCCATCATTTTGAATCCAGTTCTTGTATTGTCATTGTATTCTACAATGTGTATCACAGTGGCATATGGTGTCCTTTACAGAAAGGCATTCACGGACAATTGCTACCTTTCCACCCCAATACATGCACAAACAAAGACAACTTCCTCCACTATTTGCCAATTTAGCAACATAAAATGGATCAGATTGTTCTGTCTGTCCGTACTCTACATAAACATCTTCACCTTTTTGTGCTCCTTCCTGGCTGAAGAATTGTAAAATATTACTACTAATATGCTTAAATGAATATCTACTGTATTACCAAAAATTTATTATTCTTAACTGACAATGACAGATGGTGGACAAACATTCCAAACCTTTCATTTAGGAAAAGAAGCAATAAACCAAAATTAAAACATCTCACTAGACATAAAACTGTATTACTAAAAAATTGTGCATGAAATATCAAAAGTACAAATAAATGTTCTGCAGAAAGATTTTCCCCATCAGTGTTAAATATGGGATATAGACTTGATTTCATTTTAAATACTTTATTTATGCCTCATGTTCAGCATCATATTCTATAAATCACATGTTTGTAGTGGCTACATCTTGATTTTTCAAAAAGTATTTAAATATTAATAGGCATGAATTTTAAATAGCTGAATTAAAAAACCTCCTCCGTCATTATATAAAAGGAGAGAGTCATTAGTTCCCTGCTGTAGGAAATAGGCCACAACCATGGCCCTATGGACCACCTTGAACTTAACCCTGTGGGGTACAGGGTATAATTGGCCGTTTTTGATTACTTTTGATTTTACCTCTATATTTCACCTTTAAAAACTGTTTATCTTGCCTTGTTTGGTGTCATTATTTTCAGCACAACCTCAAATATCTGAATTGGAGTTGTTTTTTTCATTTTGACATACTATATTTCAGCACAATTGATCAAAATTCAGACAAAAAATTTAAAATCCAAGTAGAAAAAGTTATAATTTTTTACTGTAAAAACCACAACCATGTTTAACAAATCATTGTCATAACTTGAAATGCAAATAGAAATAATACATTTCTAAAAATTATGCACAACTTTTGCAAACAACAAAGTTATATGGTATTATTTACCTAAAAATGCAGCCAAGGCCTCAGGCGTTTTTTTATAAAACCATTTAAAACTATTTACAGAACAATCAGGTGTTATGCATTAAATAAGAAGGCACACAAATTATTCATTCAACTCAAAAAAATAGTTTGTGTCCACTATAAGACAGAGGAGAACACCACAGGCCTAAACCCTGCTGGTCTGACAAACGAGGTGTATCAGTCCAGTTTTCCATGTGGGGACAGCATTTACACTGGAATCTGCCTTTTCTGGCTTTTTTTGAGCATTCACTAGAGTAACTGATACACAAAACAAAACAATGACTACACAACACACTAACTATCCGATTGTTAAGTGATGACGTGAAGAATCCTACTTCCGGGCCTAAAGTAGTCTGCGTTTAATATGGCTTTTGTGTTGTTAACATGTTTAATGTTATGTATTTTCTTCTATTTAATCTCAAAAAGCTCCTAAAACAGTCAGTGATCACTGTTGACCTCCCTCGGCTTTTATTACCGCTAATCATTTATTTAAGCTCAGTTTTTAAAACCTTATGGTGTGTTCACACCGAAGGCTATGGACCCGAACAAAACGCCCCAAACGCCCCTAATTTGACGCGTGCACATTCGTGCCTCAACGCGTGTCCAAGAAAAATCCATAGAGTGTCAAAATATCATATTTTGATGCGCGTGAACCGGAAATATTTATTTAAGCTCAGTTTTTAAAACCTTAGGATGTAACTACAGCCCAGCCCATGCAGCAGTATATGAACGACTAACCTCGTATTGTGGATGGATTATCTCAGTTGTTCTCCTGGCTGAAGTTTGGTCCTTTTACAGCATCCTGCCATGCGATTACATTTGTTCCTGACCACTGAGAACACTCACGTTAACTTTTATCGAGTGGAAAAAAAGTTAGCTTGTTTATATTATGCTAACATAGCTGTGTCGCTAGCGGTCACATAGCACATCATTATATACCAGCTAGCCAAACTTCAGTAACCCTACAAACGTCACTGCTGTTTAGCTTTCTGTCTTCATTTATGCTGGAAGTGATAGCAGAGCTGTATGTTTTCATTTGTTTCCAAAACCCCGCAGTCAGGACATGCTATATTGTATTTAGATAGAAGCTAGCGAGCTAACTTCCTGCTAACTTCTAACTCCGTTAAATATCATAAATTCCATTTTCATGGATGCCTGGATGCTAAACTCAATTGTTACACCTGGTAGAGCAGAACGCTGATCATTTTATTAAAGATGAAAGACTTTAGACAGTTTTTCAACTCTCAGTAATGCCATAGTGATCGTTTGATATATGGACCTGCAGCGGAGTTTAGGCCCAGACACGGCTAGTGATGTCAGACTGAACAACCGGATAGCCTCCAAATACGCTAAATGTCACTAATGTCTCACATGTGAAAAATCGCTCTCTCTCTTTCTTTCTTTCTCGCTGCTTTTTCTCATGGGTGTCACTCCTAAAACTTCCTCTTCTCCCCAAACAACCAAGTGCCACATGTTGCCATATCATTTTTTGATTGGTTGACATGGTACACTTTAACACCAATAGGGAAGGGGTGTTTTTTCTTTTCTTTTTTCACTCGCAAGCAGAAAGTGTTTGCCAACGTTGTCCTTGGAAAACACAGTTTTTGTCATTTCTTCCCACTGTAAACACCACTGTTTTGTCCAGAAAAAAACATTGTGTGTATTTTTTATCATAATTCTGGTTTTACGTGTAATTTAAAAACTGGTATATAGTTTGAAGTCTGAATTTTTAACCCAAGTTGAAATGGAGACATTTTGTAGCTGTGTCGCTTTAAATTGGCTGTAAAGCCAAATACCACCGGTTGATCCAGGCATTGGCATCTTCATGGGTGGAACCACTGCACCAGGGTGTGGTCTGAGCAAAGAGCGAATGAGTGCCCCAGGAGATAACAGCACAAGGAATCGACTGCCCACAGGACCGCCAGACACTCCTTTTTAATGGTGCTGTACGAAAGTGTGGCAAACTGGTACAAACCCTACAGAGTGGAGAAGGTAATCTTTTCCTTGGACTCCACAGACAAGGGAATCTGGCAGTAGGCCTTGGTTAAATGCAGTGTCGTCAAAAATCGGGCTGTGCCTAACCGGTCCAGGAGCTCATCAATCCGGGGAATGGGGTAGGGATCAAACTGTGACACTTCGTTCACTTTGCAATAGTCAACACAGAACCATGTAGACCCATCTTTCTTTATGACCAGAATTATTGGGCTACATCATGTGCTATGCGACTCTTCTATTACTCCCGTTCTCAGCATTTTAGCCAATTCCTTCTGAAGAATTTGCTGCTTATGTTCTGGTAACCTATAGGGCCGTGAATGCACCGTCATGCCAGGTTGCATTTCAAAATGGTGCTCTATGAGCATTATATGGCCAGGCATGGGGAAGAACACATCCGCAAAATGCTGTTGCGTAGCAGGAACATCCGCTCTCGGAGTCTGTGTGAGATGGTGGTGGTGGAATGGTGGAATTTCGCTGCTCATCTCTCTGCCTCACCAGGCTCACCAGAGAAGCGGTTTCAACCCCTCTCCATGCTTTAAGGAAGTTGAGGTAATATACCTGTTTGACTCCTCACCTGTCTGACTGTACCACCTCATAGTCAACACCACCCACCCGTCATGTGACCACGAAGGGCCCTAGCCACCTGACGAGTAACTTTCCTCTTGAAGTAGGGAGTAACACAAGGACTTTGTCTCCCAGTGAAAATTACCTGAGTCTAGCCCCTCTGCTGTTGACTTTTCTGGGCCTGAAGCTGATACTCTCATGATAACCTACCCGGTGTGTGTAGCTTTCCTCTCAGGTCCATGACGTACTGAATCTCATTTTTTGCCAGGCTTGGACCTTCCTCCCAGTTCAGCTTCCTGCCAAACAGCAGTTCAAAGGGAGAAAATCGCGTGGAGGCCTGGGGCACTATGAACAACAAAGGGTCTTATCAGCGATCCAAATTGGGTTCATCCTTGTAAATGAACTTATGAATTATGGACTTCGAAGTTTTATTCAGCCGCTTCACCATCCCCTCAGTCTGAGGGTGGTAGATGCTGGTCCTAATAGATTTAATACCGAATAATTCATACACTTCATTTAGTGGGCAAGACATGAAAAACGTGCAATGTTCAGTCGGTATCTCTTTTGGAATGCCAACTCAGGAGACAACCTGAAACAGCGTCTGTGCCACACTCTTTGCAGAACTGGTTTGCAGTAGTACTGCTTCCGGGTGTCACGTTGCATAATCCAACAGAGCTAATACAAAACGATAGCTACATGCACTCCGTGTCATGGAATTTCTATGTGCAGGAAGGAAATGAACCCAAGTGCAGACTCACGGAAACAGAACTAAACTCAAAAATCACTGCTTTATTGCAGGCTTAACAGCGATACAGAATATTACACTAAATTGGTGAATGGTAAACTGAGAGATGAAGAAACAAAGGGAAGATCACAAAGCTCCAGAGATGAGACACTGACAACGCAACGCTAAACACAAAGAACACAGGGCTTAAATATAAAAGGCAGTAGCAAGGGAATGAGACACAGGGGGAGCACGACTGGGAGTATTCAAACCTGAGGAGATCGAGGGAAGCAAAACAGAATACATTAACCTGAGACACCGACCTTCAAAGTAAAACAGGAAATGCACAGACTCAATTTACAGACACAGACTCAGGGGAAACACAGAGACATGGGACCAGGGCAGGCACAGAGACACAGAGCAGAAGGAGCTCAAAATATAACCAAAACCCAATGTGAAATGCACTACACACAGGTACACACACACACACACAGGTCTTTATCACCAGATTCCACATTTATTTATAGTTTTCCGTGGGTTATGACTGAACACAGTCTGACAGCTGTCGGTCCCAGCTGATTTCCCTCTTCCTCCGCTCCTCTCCGTCTCACTATAAAAAGGGAAGGAAATCATGATCAGTCCAAATCGCCATCAGCTGTTCTCACCGGCATCTCCAGCACCGCCCCGTTGAGCTCACTGCACCACTCCTCCCCTGCAGCCGTGCCCGGGACCACACCTCCGCCACACCCAACCAACCCCAAAGAACATGAAAACAGGAATTAACCTTAAACACAAGATAATAACAACCAAAAACATTTATCACAGACTCAGGACCATGACACTCCGGCAAAATGGCCTTGCCAATGCGCTTGAATAGGACTTCCGTTAATTGCAATGGTGCTTCTGGCATGGCCAGCAGGTTAAGCAGCTGACAGTCCGGGCAGGACGCACCATTGGTGTATATTGGAATCAGTATACTCCTGTACTCGGTTGCCCAGCAAATAAAATCAGGCCATTATTCGCTCTAGAGTTTTATCTCATATGTGCTGCCATGGGGTTATAATGAGCCGCTTGGAAAATCATTTCCTGGCGGCTTTTAGGCCGCCAGGAAACTTGTTGTGTGTCTCCTCTGTGCGACTGTCACGACTCATTCTATAAAGCCTATCATTCTATTATACAAAGCGTGGGTAGGTCCACATGGTTTCAGGGTGCACCAGGTGAATATCAATTACTATCACTTGGTCAAAGGTGGGTCATAGGGTGTCATCAGGAGACTGCACCACTGGAAAATCTTCCGTGGGCGTATCACCGGAGACTCCGCTCCAGAGTCAGTGCTCTGACTGCTTGGGGGAAAAGCTTTGTTTGGCTGTTGCGGTTTTGATGCTGCGAAACCGTCTGCCAGATGGAAGAAGGGAGAGCAGTGTATGTGAGGGGTGGAAAGTGTCCTTCACTATGCTGTTTGCACGTCGGATGATGTGTTTGTCGTAGAGGTGGGAGATGGGTGGGACAGGGCCTCCAATGATCCTCTCTGCTGTCCTCACTATTCACTACAGAGACTTCTTTTCTGCAAAAGTGGAGTACCCGTACCAAATAGTGATGTAGCAGCAGAGGACGCTCTCAGTGGTTACCTGGTAAAATGATATGAGGAGGGGAGGAGGGCGACTGGGCTTCTTCAGCTTTGGAAGAAAGTGAAGATGTTGGGCTTTCTTCATGATGGTGGTGGTGTTCAGGTTTCAGGAGAGGTCATCTGATATGTGCACACCCAGATGACCTCTGGGTGTGCGATGTGAGATGATTGGTGACCATCTCAAGAGCAGATTCGTTGATGGGGTGTGGGCCGTTGAGCTCTTCCTGAAGTTACCAACCATCTCTTTAGTCAGAAGACTAAAGAGATGGTCATGTAGAGAGAGGTTGTTATTCTGACACCAGTCCACTTCCTCTCTGTATTCAGACTCATCATTGTTGGTGATGAGACCCAACACTGATGTGTCATCTGCAAACTTGATTATGTGATTTGGGCTGTACTGTGCAGTACAGTCATGTGTTAGCAGGTCAAACAGTAGTGGACAGAGTACACAGCCCTGCGGCGAGCCTGTACTCAGTCAGAGGACTTTGAAAGTGTTATTTCCTATGAAGACAGACTGAGGCCTATCAGATAGGAAGTCCAAGAGAGTGGTGTGTATTCACGGTAGGTTCAACTTCTTTATCAGGTTCTGAGGAATGACTTTCTTGAATGCTGAGCTGAAGTCAATAAACAACATTCTGACATAAGTGTCCTTTTTGTCGAGATGGGAGAGAGAAAGGTGAAAAGCAGACCAGATGGCATCATCTGTGGAGCGGTTTGGGTGGTAAGCAAACTGTACCGGGTCCAGACTCAGTGGTTTTCATGTGCCATCAATACCAGCCTTTCAAAGCACTTTGTGATGATGGCCGGTAGTCATTGAGGCAGGTCACAGTAGACTTCTTTGGCAATGGGATGATTTTCTTGGTTTTGAGGCATGCAGGTACCACAGCTGAGCTCAGTGATGTATTTAAGATGTCTGTGAAGATGCCTGCGAGCTGGTCAGCACATTCCTGAAGCACCCTGCCAGGTATATTGTCAGGTCCTGCAGCCTTTCGTGGATTTATTCTGCAAAGTGTATTCCTGACGTCTGCTCTGGACAGACAGAGTACTTGGGGGGCATCTTCCTTCCTGGCACTTTGTTCTCTGCCTCAAAACGTGCAAAGAAGTCATTCTGTTCATCTGGCAAGGAGGGATCACTGCTGCATGCTGGAGGTGTTGGCTTGTAGCCAGTCATTGTTTGAATGCCCTGCCACATGCGCCGAGTGTTCTTTAAACTTATGAAGTGTGTGTTGATCTTTTCTGCATACTCCTGCTTTGCCACTTTGATGGCCCATGATAGGTCTGCTCTGGCTGTAGTGTAAGCTTCCATATTGTTGAACTTAAAGGCAGAGTCTCTGATTTTAATCAGGTTGCGTAGCTTTGTAGAAAACCAGGGTTTATGAATTGCACGGGTGATGGCGGTCTTTGAGACAGTGGCATCCTCAGTGCACTTGCTGATGTAGCTTGTGTTGAGATTGTGTTCTCCTCAAGGTCCACAGTGTCTGTTTATGTAGCAGCTTCTCTAAACATCTGGTCTTGCAGATCAGGTATGGCCCCCTCTGGCTATGTTCTCACCTCTCTCAAGGCTGGTCTGATCTGTTTGTTGATGGGTCTGTTGACTGGGGTGAGAAGTATGGAGATGTATTCCGATTGTCCGTTCCTGGATGTTTCCATAAACAAGGTCTAACATGTTATCTCCTTTTGTTTTGTTAGATTATAATATTATTTTATGCCATGTTATACCCCTAACTAAAGATTGTGAATTATTATGTAGTTTTAGTTTGCATTATTCTCCTGAATTAGAAGAAGCTGATAACTATTGCATTTGTTAAACTGATTTGCATTACATTAGACTGCTGATTTATTGTGGATGAATGATATTGTTTTATGATGTTATAAGAAATATTGTTTGCAGAAAGTCATCGCCTTATTTGTCTGATTAGAAGAGAACAGAATATACTGGAGTTTTCTGCCCCAACTCAGCAGGAGCAGATAAACGGGGAGCCAAGGTCGTAGCTTAGGCGCCGTGTGAGAGAAAAGCATGTGAATGTTTAGGCTTTTATGATAAGGTGGGAGAACCAGAGGCTATAAGAGTTTGAGCAATGCTCCACCATTTTGACATCTGAGGCTGTCTGCATACGGTGTCCATCTCCCACGCGTGTGTTCATTAAAATCATCGTTTGACTTAACCCGGCCGGACCAGTGTTGTTATTGTGGTTTTTTCTCTTGTCTCCATCCCCAATATTTTGAACCATAACAGTTCCAAAGTCAATTTTCTGATGAAATTTGGGTAGAACTAATTTACCCAAATTGTGTGGCGTTATTAAAATCCCCAGAGATAATGAAGAAGCCGTCAGGGTGGGCTGTTTGCAGATCACTAATAATCTTGTGGAGTTCATTGAGTACTCCACTAGTATTAGCATTAGTGCTAGCACTAGATGAGATATAAACAGCAACGATGATCAGCACAGTAAACTCTTTTGGGATATAAAATGGTCTACATCTGACTGCTAAAACCTCCACAAGTTGTGAACAATGCACAGAAACAATCGCTGCATTCCTACACCACTGTTATTGATGTAAACACACAGTCAGCTGCCACGCATCTTACATGATGATAGGGGGTCTCTGTCGATGCGGTAGCTGGCTAGCCCGTCTAGCTGTGTAGCCATGTTTCAGTAAAAATAAAAATACAGCATTGTCCTATTTCTTTACGGGAGTGTTGTAGTAGTCTTTAAACAGTCCAGTTTATTTTCTATGCAGTGCACGTGCCGCAGCGATGTAGCGCGCCGCTAACAGAAAATTATTTATTTATTGTGACAGGCACAAGCTAACTGCAACCTTTATGCATTTTGCCCTTAAATTTGAAGGGGCACTATATGATTGTGGCAGAGGATGACCCGTGGCTCAGCTGCAGGGGTGGTGCAGTGAGCTCAAGGCGAGGTTGGAGGGACAGGTGGATGTGATTGTGCTGATGAGGATTTCCTCCTTTCGATGTGGAGGAGCAGCGGCTCTACTCTGAGCCCCTCCCGGAGGGCCAAACTTCTCACCCTATCTTTAAGGGAGAGGCGAGCCACCCTTCAGAGGAAGCTCATTTCCGCCGCTCGTATTTGCGATCTCGTTCTTTCAGTCACTACCCACAGCTCGTGGCCATAGGTGAGGGTAGGGACGTAGATCGACCGGTAAATTGAGAGCTTCACTTTTACACTCAGCTCTCTCTTCACCACGATGGACCGGTGCAGCATCCGCATCACTGCAGCCGCAGCACCAATCCGTCTGTCGATCTCCAGCTCTCCTTCTCCCATCACTCGCGAACAAGACCCCGAGATACTTGAATTCCTCCACTTTTGGCAGGAACTCATCCCCGACCCGGAGTGGGCACTCCACCCTTTTCTGGCTGAGAACCATGGCCTCAGATTTGGAGGTGCTGATCCTCATTCCCGCTGCTTCACACTCGGCTGCGAACCGTTCCAGTGCGAGCTGGAGGCCTTCACCTGATGAAGCCAACAGAACCACATCATCCGCGAAAAGCAGAGATGAGATTCTGAGGCCACCGAAGTGAAAGCCCTCCGCCACTGGGCTGAGCCTAGAAATCCTGTCCATAAAAATTATGAACAGAATCGGTGACAAAGGGCAGCCCTGGCTGAGCCCATCACCCACCGGGAATGAGTCCGACTTATTGCCGGCAATGCGAACCAAGCTCTTGCAATGCAATGGTTGTATAGGGATCGAATGGCCCGTAGCAATGGGCCAGACACCCCATACTCCTGCAGCACCTCCCACAGGACACCCAGAGGGACACGGTCGAATGCCTTCTCCAAGTCCACAAAACACATGTAGAGTGGTTGGGCAAACTCCCATGCACCCTCAAGTATATTTGAGAGGATAAAGAGATGGTCCAGTGTTCCGCGATCAGGACGAAAACCACATTGTTCCTCTGGTATCCGAGGTTCAACTAGCGGACGAACTCTCCTTTCCAGCACCCTGGCATAGACTTTCCCGGGGAGGCTGAGGAGTGTGATCCCCTTGTAGTTGGAACACACCCTCCAGTCTCCCTTCTTAAAGATGGGGACCACCACCCCGGTCTGCCAGTCCAGGGGCTCTGCCACCAAGGAGTTATTTAACTGCCTCAGTGACCTCGCCTCCGGAAATTGGCGGGTCCTTCCCCTCATCCCCAGACTCTGCTTCCTCCTCGGAAGACATGTCAGTGGGATTAAGGAGGTCCTCAAAGTATTCCTTCCACCTCCTGACAATTTTCTCAGTCGAAGTCAGCAGCGCTCCACCAGCACTATACACAGTGCAGGTAGAGCACCGTTTTCCCCTCCTGAGATGCCTGATGGTTTGCCAGAATCTCTTCGAGGCAGTCCAAAAGTCTTTTTCCATTGCCTCTCCGAACTCCCCCCACACCCGAGTTTTTGCTTCAGCCACTGCCCGAGCTGCATTCCGCTTGGCCTGTCGATACCTGTCGGCTGCCTCCGGAGTCCCACAGGCTAACCAAGCCCGATAGGACTCCTTCTTCAGCCTGTTGGCTCCCTTCACCTCTGGTGTCCACCATTTGGTTCGGGGATTACCACCACGGCAGGCACCAACCACCTTGCAGCTGCCACTCGGCGCATAAGCGCAGATGACAGTCAGGACCCGTTCCCCGACCCTAAGGCACAGGGATCAAACCTTCTCATCTACCGGGAAAAACCCCAACGTACCGGCAGCAAGCCGAGGGGATATTAGAATACTCACCCCAGCCCACTGCCTCTCACCAGGGGCAACTCCAGACTGAGACAGAGTCCAGGCCCTCTCCAGCAGACTGGTTCCATAGCCCAAGCCATGCGTAGAGGTGAGCCCGACTATATCTAGCCGGTACCTCTCAACCTCACGCACTAACTCAGGCTCCTTCCCCACCAGAGAGGTGACATTCCATGTCCCGATTGTCAGTCTTGGCAGCCGGGGATCAGTCCGCCAGGGCCTCCGCTCCTGGTCGCCGCCCGGCACACAATGTACCCGACCCCTATGGCGCCTCCGGCGGGTGGTGGGCCTGCGGGAGGATGGGCCCATGTCCCCTTTTCGGGCTGTGCTCGGCCGGGCCCCATGGACTAAGGGCCGGCCACCAGACGCTCGCCCTCGGGCACCCTCCCCGGGCCTGGCTCCAGGACGGGGCCCCAGTAACCCTATCCCGGGCAGGGTAAACTGTTCCCTTGATGTCTTCTTCATAAGGGTCTTCTGAATCGCTCTTTGTCTGGTCCCTCACTCAGGACCAATTTGCCATGGGAGATCCTACCAGGGGGCAAAAGCCCCCAGACAGCATAGCCCCTGGGATCCCTGGGACACACAAACCCCTCCACCACGATAAGGATTCTCGGAGGGAATCGCTACCCAACGCACCGTTTTCTGTGGGCAGGCCATCCACAAACTGTTCCTGAACCACTTTCGCCAGCATGAGTGCCTAGACCTCCCCCTCTAATGGACCAGACTGCAGCCATTTAAATTTTGCGTTAGAACCCATGATTTCCTGCGTTTCTCAAATAATACTTTTTTAAAAATGAAAATTAAACCCAGACTGGGTGGAGTGCCTAAGGCGATAGATGGACTTCCGCCCACTATCTGAATAGTGCACTGTCTTCATTCCTCCTGAACTGTATGTGTATTTGCAGGTTAGTACTTGGTAAAAAATACTACCACTGTCTGTTACATGGCAAGGTTTCATCTCCATGCTAAGTTGTAAAGAAGTATGACTGTATTTGTAACACTTACAAGCAGCCACTCGTGGACCCACATCAGTCTCAGACAGCGGGGTCAGGCTGCGCAAGCAGAAATGTAACAGTAATGTTTTTGTATTATAAGCCATATGCCCCAGAGCATTGTCTTCCGGGAAGGTCATGCATGTAGAATAATTTTCTTTTCATTATGCAGGTTGGCACTTCCACACACTTTACTATTTTATATAAAGTTTTTGATACACAGATGTTTTATTGCCTAAGTATAATTGAGGTTTGAAAAGTATGAAGCTGTTTAATATGTGTGTTAATGACGTGAAATAGAAGGAAGTTGCCCATGTTTTCCATAAGTAAGTTTCATCTCCAGTGTGCTGTAAATGATGAGTGTTTATTTTTGCTCAATTTCAGCATTCAGAACAGGTACAGTTGTCCACTGTAATTTCAACCAGATAAGAGTGTGGTTTGCTTTAAATACAGTTGAATATTGCTGTCTGTTCACTGTAGACTTACAGTGGCTTTTAATCGCTTAAGCAAGAGTGAATGTGACATTTGTTTTGCTTGCACTTTGAGATCACATGAAGTACATGTAAAATGGTTGAAAGTGTAGTGTGTGAATCCATTTATTTTTCTGCCTGTGACTTGGGTAAATGGACAGATTTAAACTGTAAGGACACTGGGACTGAAAGAGTAATGCACAGATGGATATTGTTAATACTGTTCATGTTTGTTGAAACTTGAATAAGAGATGCAATCTGAAAGGCAAACTGAGTGCACTGTCTTCATTGCTCCTGAACTTTACCTGTATTTGCAGGGATTTCATCGTTATTGTTATTGTGGCACCATTCCTGGGGATCATAACACTTCTCTGCTTGGGCTGCTGTTGACCCGGCGGAAGAAGATTGATGGATGGATGGAAAATCAAACCCAGTAGACAGTAGGGATGGGTATTGATAAGATTTTCATGATTCCGATTCCATTTTCGATTCTGTTTAACAATTTGATTCTTTATCAATTCTCTTATTGATTCTTTTTTTAAAAAAGGAGAACACAAAGGTCGATTAGCTTAGAACTTTGTTGTATATCTTCTCTTTGAACAATATAGAAATTTAGGAGTAGCATGACCTTACAAACCCAACAGCGAGATCTTAAGAGATCCTTAAGAGATCCAGCCTATGGCTCTTCCATGGGGTGTCACAAGGTCCCCGGGGAAAAAAATTGTAAATGTAAAATAATAAAATAAATATTCTTCTATAGCAATATAGAAGTATAACATAAATTATTCTGTAGCAATTACACAAGAATATCCAGTAATGTCCCTGCCTACAATTAAACACATTCACTTACCGAAAATCGGGGCATCTGCTGTGGTAAACGGGTTCAAGCCTTTTACCACAAACTTAGTCACTGCTCGGTGACATTCGTCTATCCTGGCCTGAAAGGAGACGCTACCGGTCGACTGCAGCGAGAACTGCCAGCATCTGAGGCAGCCAGACTCTGTCTGTCTCTCTCATCATGGTCACCTAAATGCAGCGCACAGTAATGGCAGGTTTTGTAATAAGGCAGATCGCGCTAGCATAATATGCACTGTTAGTTGATTATTTAGCTGCCGCATTAACGGGAGAGGACGTGCAAACGTTACCGCTGCTGCTGGGTTGAGATTCACGAGTCCGGAGCGGAATTAAAAACACGACATTCATTTAAGGTCATCGAGTGTTTTGTGAGCAAATGCTTTTGCATATTCGTAGTGTTTCCTCCCTTAAACGAAATATCTACTTTGCAAGTATTGCAAGTTGCCCTGTTTTCATCCATTCTGGTAAAGTATAACCAAACTTTTGAGCGTTTAAGCCGCTTAGGCGCCGTGTTTCCTGCCAGGTAAATGACGCTCCGCAACGTGGTGACGTCATTCGGGGCGACTGGAATTGATAAGGGAATCGTTTGCAAAAATGGCAAACAATTCCAAGGAATTGAAACAGTGGGAACCGATTCTCAACAAGAACCGGTTTTCGATACCCATCCCTAGTAGACAGCTTTCCTGATCAAGCTACTTTATTTATTTTCGGTTTTTTACAGTACTAATACACCCAAGTTATCTCATTAAGGAATTCCTCCTTTGGTTTTTCATTTCTTTTCTTTTAAAAACAGTCATTACTTACATATATATGTTGTTGTGAAATGAAAAATCAAGTTCATAAATACTGTTAGACTTCCTAATTAAAATTTTTATTTTATTGAGTTCGGGTGACACATAAATTATGCATCTTTACTCGATATATAATCGTGATTTGTCTGAATTTAAAATCTTCTTTTAATCAAAAAACAATATAATTTTAAGTTCTGTCGATGTAAAATACAACTTGATGACGTGTAAACAGCTCACAGTTCCCTTCTTCTACTCAAGCGGACATATTCAACAGCACGTGTTCAAGGTTTATCAAGAGCTGTGTTCATCGCGAACGGTGAGTAATTTTATGTGAAATTACACATATTTGCAGTTGCTCTGGATTTTGTTAGTTTACTTTAAAACAACGACGTAACATACATAACATACATCTTAGCTTGCCCCCGCGTTTGTGTGTTTTAATATACACATAGCAGCTAATTCCGCGATAGCATAAATTGTTGGGCTCTTTTTGGAAAATTTAACACTGACGTTACTCTAATGCAGACCACTGTAATTGTCTTATAATTTTTAAAAGATAGCTGACGTTGTTAGCCCCGGCGCAAACTACTATGCTAACGTAGCTAGCCAAGCTAAGTTGTGTTCACTGTGATTTTATTTTTGAAATGTGAAATTTATTTTTTGAAGGGAAGCATTTTATGTTAGTAATTGTTAAGAAACGCTTCTAAATTTTCGTAACGTTACGGGGTGAAGTTCAACCCCATTGGCTTCTGCGCAGGAAGTGCAGTCGCCATTAGTCCGGTGTGTCTGTTGACCGCTAAGAGTGGTTCTTCACCGGCTGCTCGGCCTATTTTCACAGGTAAAAGACCAGACTTAAGTGCACTGTGCCGCATATGGTAGGGTAGTTAGCTGTCCCTAATTTTTGGGGACTTTCCGTGCTTTGTAGAGACGTAGAGGCGACGTACATTGGCACTGGCTGTAACATTGATATGCCTCAATAAAGTTTGAAAGTAAGAAAAAATCTGTAGCGGGCCGCCATCTTGGTTGGGTCCCCATTCGCCGCCAGTGCATTTTTTCTACTGAGGAATGTATTCACCCATGGTAAATAAGGAAAATGTTTAAATATTTTTCCAAACAGATAAGGCAAGAAAGGTCAAAAATCCCACATATGGTTTCAGTAGCATGCCAGTTTTTGCAACACTAGGGTGCACAAAAATGACCATAGCTGCTGACTCAGCATTGATTCCAATTTGGTTTTGGAGAATGAAATGAAAACAGATCAAGTGGGGTTATTGACATTGTAGCTTGTGTATAAAAAAGTTTGGGTTTTTTTTCGTATTTACTGTCAGAAATGATTCTGTCCTGTCATGCCACACCTTATGTTTGCTTTTGTTGATGAAAAAACACTATATATATATATATATTTATATTTATTTTTTTTTTGAGTTAACACATTCCTCAGTAGAAATACATGCACTGGGGGCGAGTGGAGACCCCTCCAAGATCGCGGTCGGTGGGGACCAAATACAAATGCACATTTGGATTTTCATTTATGAATTATTTATACTTATGTCTCTTGTTGTATTTTATTCTGGTGTGCCCTGCAGATATGTGAAGAATTTAAGAGGATAACAACAGTCAGCCTTGAATCAACCTTTCTGGCCAGGCTTGACCAATGCACCCCAAAACTGATGGCCTTGACCCTGTCAAAAGGAGGAGCTGCAGGTCTGAGGATGAGGCAGATTAAGGACATGCTTCTGCAGGTATAATGAATAACTTTATGAATAGACCTTTATTTGCATCTGCCTTACTTTTTTCATGTCAAATGTTGATATGGCTGCTTTGAACAAGGTCCATTGTATACTAACACTATTTTTTTCCAAAATTGTTCATATTTTGGTTACACTTGCATCTAGGGCAGGGCAAAAGAAGAAAATATGTCGTCTGTACAATATACACTGTTTATTATTTTTAAATAAAGCTCTATGATTTACATAAAGTGTTTCACACGCGCAAGCACGTTAACAATACATAACATGGAGGAAGACTGTATCTGTGCCAGTTAGATTGTAATTGAATGAATGGATATTTATTGTTATTATACAAGTTCAGAGCACAAGTACAACAAAATGTATCTTTATTTTAGTGTTTTTATGTCCAGGTGACAAGCGCAGCATTTGTCAGATCTCCGCAGAGTGAGACAGCCATGCCCCCCACTGTGTGCGGAGTAAGCAGGTCCCAAACAATAAGAAACTCAGGAGAATAGCCAGATCACCTTTTCCACCTTATTCCAAATGAACTTTTTTATTATTTAATTTAAAAAATGCTATATCATTATGGATATCATTTTCAGTATATGAAGTAAGCTACTTACATCTGATTTTTTTTAACACTCTTGAGCTTTTTATTGAATTGAGAAGGTGGTGGAGTTGATTACGTGGATAAAATCCCACCAGCGTGACAGTCGGCTCTACTGAGAACAAGTATTGTGGCGCGATTTTTGATCCAGCTCGTCATTTCGAGCTTGAGGTGTCTGCAGCCTGACGTCATGGTTTTTCTAGCGATTCCAGTGAACATGAACCGGATTTATCTGACCAGTATCTCCTGTTAGAAACTTCTGAAGGCAGCAGGGACCAGAATAATGAACGATTTGCTGCATAAAACACACAGAAATTGTTGATAGACGAACCGATGGCCGGGTGGGGGGTGAACAGACTACGTCGCGCACTCACTTGTGCACATGCGGGAGTAACACACACACACAGACTCTCTGAATCATAAATCAGTCGCTTTTTTCTTATATATTTTTCAAATGTTGAAATTGTCTATAAACAACTATTTTTATACACAAAATAATCTGCCAAAAGTACATTTTTAGAGGTGATTTTTTTACTTTCATAGTAGTAAAACATAGTTGAGATGTTGCATGAATCATTGAAACACGAAATATTTACATCAAAGTCACTGATCTGCTAGAAAAACCTATTTACACAAAGCGCTTTTGATCCAGAAACAGGTGTTTTGTCATGAAAGTTTCTATTTTCTACTGCAGATTTCTAAATAACAGAGGTAGAAACATTTTTTTTTGCTGAAAGAAGAGAGACTCATTTTTGTCATGGTGGTTTCAGAATTCACATATAGAACAAAATATTCTGTGAGCCTTCAAAGTCAGTGAAAAAGCTAAATATCTCTGGTACTGAGGGGGGTATGAAATCTGAGAGTGGCTGGCACTGAATGAGTTAAGGGACATTCCAACCCTAAGTGAAGATATGTCTATTGCCATGTATAAGTGAGAAAAAAGCATTTCAGAATTACAATCCGAAGATGTTTATTGCCATTGTCATTGAACATAATTTGCTGAATAGAAACCTGTTTCCGTGATAAGGTGCAACATTAACACACAGGATAAAAAATTTTGTAGCCAGCGCAGTCATTTTCCTCATCTGGCAGCAGCTTTAGCAGAGCATAAACAATGGAAGTGAATGGCAGGTACTAGCATTTTGTGTGCAAAAGTGATTAAAATCACTCAATAATGATACCAAGTATTCCTGGGGAGCTCAACAATCATGCTGACTGCAAATGAAAAGTATGAATTGACATGAAGGATTTTCAGGAGCCGATTTAGACTTGGGACTACATTACGACAAAGCACTGCTGTAAGCCTCCACATGGTTATAACACAGCAGTTGAAGCCACTGCCGACCAGTGTCTATAAACCAACATGCTATTTGTGCAATATTTCTTCAACAAATCAAAGACCCATCCATTGTTACTGCAGCTTACTATGCTTGTATAGTAGTGGCTGTGTGTGTTTGTTTATGGAAGCTGGAGGCTTTTTCAACTGTTGCGTTATATCCATGCACCATGCAGTGGATGTTTACAGTGGTGTTTGTCGTAACTGCAATGTAGTCTCAAGTCTAAATCAGCTTCTGCAAATCTTCCATGTTACTTTTGCACTTTTCATTTGCCGTGAACATGATTACTGAGCTCCCAAGAAATATTTGTTTTCATTACTGAGTCATTTTAATCACTTTTGCACACAACATGCTAGCACCTGCTATTCACTTCAATTGTTTATGCTCTGCTAAAGCTTCCGGATCAGGAGAATTAGTGTGCTGTTTACAAAAGGCTTGTTTCTCACTTTCTAACTGTGGCAATATGGCAATAGATAAAATTTCACTTAGAAGTGGAATAACCCTTAAAAATGATTTATTAGATTTTCTTTTCAAAGTGGAAAAACAAAACTGTGAAAAACAAGACATTTTTTATTTTAAACGTTGGATTATGGTTTAATTTAGCTTTTAAAAATTACAGAATGACAAAGTAAAATCACTGAAAAACACAAAAGACAACCTGTTTTAGCTTATTTTCCTACCTGTAGTAGTTCATTCCCTTATGCACGTCATCCTGAAGTGCTTGAGCTATGTATTTTATACATCCTAACATTTAATTTCTCCTACAAGGATGAGGAGGAGCTCAACGCAGACCTTGCAATGCAAATCATGAAGATTGCTATCATTGGTGATGGGTCTGCAACCATCATCGTTGAGGGATCCAAGATCCTGGAGAGGATTGATGTTGCCAGATCCTGTGCTTTGATGATGGGAGTAATCTACGCTCTGAACCTTACCTATCCCAAGCAGCTGAAATTTACCTTTGAGGTATTTCAAAAGCTATGCCTTGAGCTTGATGGACAAAAAGCCAGCTCTAAAGTAATGAATCTTAAGTTTGGTATTTTCTGGAGCAGACTTGATAGACCATTCGTGAGTGAGTTTCACAAAAACCTTATTCCTGCATTTCTGGCACTACTTCATTGTGTTTTACTAAATTTTAAGCGCTGTCTTAAGTCTTCTGAGTTAATGTTTTGCCGTGTCTTAAATGCTGTTATTTGCACATTTTTAAGGAATGTGTTTAATTTCTCCCATGACCTGTGTTCTGAGGGTACTGGTGTGTTTTAAACTTTGTGTAATGCCCTCTTTAGCTGGCCTTAATCTTGAGGGTGAAAAGTCAAATATAGAAGAGAATCAAGAATACTTTGTAAGAGTGCTGACAAAGTTGAATGAAAGAAGCTTTGCTCATTTTATGTTTAAAATAGTGCATTTAATGTATAGCAGCCTGTCATCTTTTTTTTTGAATCACTATCACATGTTAAAGTAAAAAAAAGAGGATTCAAGTAGTAGGTTGTATTACAATTTTAATACACAGTTCCTTAAGTTTCAGCGGGCAATTTGTGTTATAGGAAACTGAAGCCCACAAATCTTGCACTTTGCACGCACGTTAAAGAATTGTGATGTTTGTTATTGTAATTAAATGGGTCTAACTCATTTGAATACATCTGTCTGAATTTCTATTCTTTCTGAGCACCAGGTACGAGTCCCTTAGCTGATGTCCAGGTATTTGGCATCACATCTGCCGCATTCAAACAAATACACACAACATCCATTTCTTTTTCTGAAGGTCATGACACAAGAGCACACACAGCGCATGTTAAGGCTGACCTTCGTTTGGGGGAAAAAGTGATTGACAAGTTTCGAAGAACCTTAGAACCTTGACTTCTTTGTGGGCAGGCACCACCATGCATGAGCCTGCCCACGCGGTAGTCATGGTTATAAGACACAGCCAAATGATCAAGGTTGTATTTTGGAGCGACTTAGCCTGCTGGGAAACAGGTAAATGCCCTTATAAATTCTCCTGTAGGACCAAAAAATTACTACACTGTAACCAAAATATCATATTTGACCAACATAAATACTATTTATGCCGACAGTTAAGTTCATTTTAATTATAAATGTGTTTTATTTTGATCAAAAAGTTACTTCACCATACATAAATATAATCTTGGATCAACTTAAATTCCTGTGTATTTGTTGACAATTATTAAGTTCATGTTACTCAGAATGTGTTTTTTTTTTGTGGCCAAAAAGTAACTTCACTATACATAAAATTCACGTTGGATCAACTTAAATTGTTGTGTTCTAGTCGAAAATTATAAAGTTAATTTTACTTAAGAATGTGTTTAATTGTGGCCAAAAAAGCTACTTCACCATACTCAAAAATATTGCTTTGAATTAATGTTATTCTGCCAGAAGTTGGCTTAACTCAAAAATTCTAGTGGAAAACGTTAACATGTTTTTTTTATTTGAACCAATGTTTTATTTATTAGAGTGTGTAATGTGAAACCCCTTGCATTTATATTTCACTGATAATGCCTACATTTTAAGTAAGCAATAATTGTCGACCGTGTTGTAGCGTGATAATGTGCGTGCTGTAGTTTGAGACTGAATTATGTCGACAAGGCTTGCGGCCTTGTGCAGAATGTCACTCAAATAGCATCTTTTCTTTCTTTCAAAGATTTTTAATTAATTAATTTAAGCTAGTGATTGTGACTCAATCTGCAAAAAAAGAAATATTTAAAAGTTGCTTTGTTTTTGAATTGTGATGACATTGGCTGTGCAATGAGACTTCGGCCTTTTTATTGTAAACAGGTCAGTTCTTTTTGCTGTCTTGAGATGACTTTCAGTGCTGTAAGCAGTGTAATGCTTGTTGTCAGAGTTGTTCCATCTCGGCTGTTTAATCTAACAAGTCTGAGAGGACAAATAACCATCTAAACATGACTTTTCTGTATATTTATACACTCACTGGCCTCTTTGTAAAGTACAACTTGTAAGTTAGACCCCCTTTTGCCTTCATAAATTTTTGTTGCATATTCAGCAAGACGCTTTTTAAATTTGCTTTTGGGTAATTTTTTTCCTTGATGTCTTGTGATACCTTAATTTTAAATTTTAATTACTTACATTTTACAAACATGACCCATAACATATATAAATTTTGCTACTTCTGATGCCTGTTCAAAATTTCCTGAAATTCATTTGCATGAATAATAATAACAAACACAGCAGTTCCAGTAATGGCCTGATAAAAGTACAATGTCATCGCAGTAGCAATAGCGGTAAGACGCTTATTTCCGCAAAAAGGAATGCTGTCAGTGGACCATCAGTCCCCTGGGAAGGTGGTGACTGGCTGGTTGGAGCACATAATGAACTAGACTGAACTGGTCTTAGTTGGAAAACATTATGCACTCTCTACTGTTATTGTAAATTTTGAGTTCGACAGCAACAGTTTTAAATGGACTGATATAGTTCGGAGACAGCTTTCTTGATTGTGTTTATAATGAGATATTGTACTACCAGATCTTCTGAAATGAAACACGACAGGGATTTAGGGTGTGCTGCTGATCAGCCAGCTACTTATTCTGTTCCACTGTTCTCACAAAGGCTGCTTTTGTGGTTCATCAAAGATGGCAACAGCAGTGGAAGTTATGCTGCACCAAGGTAACAGACGGCTCAGTCTCTTGAAATAGGAACTGTGTTACTTTAAGAGGGAGAAAGACCAGTAATAAAATCAAAAACAATATGGGATGATTGTCTTCCAGACATTGGTAAAAGATGCAGGAGGCCAGCAGGAGGCAAACTTGAGATGCTGTTTTTGATGCATACTCTCCTAAGACCTGAACTCTTTCATGGCATGCACTTTTAATTTCTCTTTGATATTGATATGATTTGAATTACCAGATTTTTTTTTTTTTTTTACCTAATTTTTGTTTCTAAGTAAAATGAGAGCCACATATGAGGATATTCATTTAAAATTTCGATAGAACAGTAGCGGTTTAATGTCTTCGTAGGTGAATATCAAGTCCTTGTAGAGCAAAATTTGATTATTTTGGTCTAAATAACCCAAAATGTGATGTCCACATATGTGGACGCCAGGTCCTAGGAGGTTAATGTCCAGACTGAGATGTATTCCCACTTGTTCTGCTGAAGGGAAATCCACCAAAAATTACCTTAGATGGAAAGTGATGGCATGGTTCTGACCTGGGTGACAATGGAATTTTCCAGTTGTGACTCAAACATCAAGTCAGACTCACAACAACCTACATGATAAATGATGTTAAAGCTGAAATGTGCAAAGAAAAAAGTCTGCCCAGCTTATCGTTACTCGGGGTGCTTGACTGATCGAAGGCAGGCAAGATTCTTACGGTCTGTCCAGATGACTAATAATTAGCCCTCAAGTCAGTGTCTCTACTCCTTCAATGTCATCTTCACCATAAGGACCTCGTAATTGCCCACATCATAATTCTGTTCTACCAGAGAAAGCCAGTGAGAGAAAAAAGCACATTTTGTCATTAACCTGTTGCGAAAGAACAGTACTTACAGTTGTGTATGAGGTGTCCACCTCCCTGATAAACTGTTTTGTGGTATTTGGTTGAATGAGGATAGATGAGCATATGAACAGGTGCTTGAGAGAGCTTTAGCCTCTGACTATGCACTCAGGTATTCAAGGTGGTTGCCTTGTGCCTCAGAGTTCCAGCACAATGGGAGAAGTGAGACTGGTTAGTGGTAAAGCAATCTTTATGAAGATAAAAGTTGTCAGACTCCAAGAAGTGTTGCTACTGTTTGTAGTTGGTGGGTATTAGTCAGTCCACCATCCCTGGGCATCATGTACCTGGATTCGGGTGTTTTGACTGTTGCATGAAACTATTTTTATTTTTAGATTTTTAGATATAAGTTGTAACAGCTGTCATTTTCTTTGTGCGTATTTAATACATGGCGTGCTGCGGCCTTGCCGTATTGGTCCATTTGATCAACCTTTGTTATTATTATTCATTTATTTTATTTTATTTTCAGTTTTTACACATGGGACAGACATGACTGGGGGATAGCAAAGGGAGAAAGAAAGAAGGGAGGAAAAGAAAAACAGAGGGGAAGAGGGAAAGCGAGAAAGAGCACTTGAAAAGAAGAAATCTCCTGGATCATCTGTTCAGAGAAGAAAAAAGAAAAAAAAGAGAAGACAAGCAAAGAGAAAACAAGCAAAGAAGAGAGCAACACAATAAACACAACACCATTGCATTAATCTAGCTAAGTGTAAATAACAGTAAATACTAAATATTGAATGTTGTTGTGCAGCACGCAGGACTGACAGCGCACAATGTGCTTTGAGGTAGGAGCCAAGAAAGATGTAGTTTGTGTCTGTGAACAGTAGGGATGGGTACCGGTATCCGGCACCGGTTCTGACATAAACGGTAGTAACCAGAACGAAAAGCAGCGCATATTTCAGTGCTTTATTTCTGTGCTTTTTTTTTCCTGAGATGTCATACACTTTGGATTCTAGCCAATCATTTTGCCTTTCCAAGGATAGTAGGCGGGCCCAGGTACGTACGTTCTTTTAGAGCAGAGCTACAGATTAAAAATGCCCAAGGTGACGCCGTCAAAAGTCTTGCTGTACTTCACAGCAAAAGATGCAAACTCAGCAGCCTGCAACAAGTGCTTTAAACCCCTTCTGTTATTTTCGCCGGTAGCCACATGATTATCAGCAGTTACCACGCCTTCCTAGCCGCATCAGAGCCGTTTTCCGTCAACAACCTCCATTTTTTTTTTTTTATGTATTTATTTATGCAAGTTTCAAAATTTTTTACACATTCACAAACAGCGGGACAGAAGAACACAGACAATAAAGACAATAACAACCAAAAAAAACCAAACAAACAAACAAAAAAAAAAAACAGAGCAACAAACCACACAACAGGGTACACGGCCAGCACTTATTAAAAACAGCAGAGAGGCAAACAAAGCAACTGGTATACATGTCAAACAACTCACAATCTAGTGAGTCCAATCCACAAGATCAAATCCAAAGATCGCTAGGAGGAGCTGATAACAATCATGCAATAACAGTTATGGGCAACAGCTCAGAATGAAAGCAGTTAAAACAACGTGGTCAGGACCCAGGGCGTGGACTGTCCTTCTTAATGTGGTCTATAAAGGGCCCCCATATCTTCCTGAACTTCTCCATGGAATCAGACTTAGAGAACAGAATTTCTTCCAGGTATAGACAGGAGACCATCTCCTCGAGCCACCTCTTGAAGCAGGGAGGGGAGGCAGATTTCTACTCCCCCAGAATCAGACGTTTGGCAATCACCATACCAAACATGAGGGCCTGTTGAACAGCAAAGGGAAGTGCCAAGGAGTCGCCGGAGCAGCCCAGGATCACCATAAGACAGTCAGGATACAGTTGCCTATCATAAACAGTGCTATAGAAACTAAAAATACTAGTCCAAAAGGCTGTAAGTGTAGAACAGGACCAAAAGAGATGGCCAAGAGTACCGTCCACAAGTTTACATTTATCACATTTGGGGGAAACGTTAGGAAAAATCTTGTTCAATTTGGTTTTGGAATAGTGCAGTCTATGGACAACCTTAAATTGAATTAACTGAAGCCGGGCGTTAACAGAGCATAGTTTTATCCGACTTAACACTTCAGCCCATAGATCGTCAGAGATAACCAAACCAGTGTCCCTTGTCCAAGCCTCTTTAATATGGCAAGAGGGGGCTGCCGAAGAAAAAAGGTTAACAAGCTGAGAAATTAAGTGTTTCGAGGTGGGAGGTTCGTTCATTATATTGTAAAAGACATGTTGTATGGGGATGGTATCTAAATTTGAGAATGCTTGCTTGACTTAATTCCTAATTTGTAAGTACCGAAAAAAATGACTTGTAGGGAGATTGTACTTTGTCTGAAGCTGAGCAAAAGAGGCAAAATGATTGTCAATATAAAGATCCTTTATAGCAATTAACCCTTTGACAGGCCATTGTTTGAAAGCAGCATCCATTGTACTAGGCGTAAAGCTAGGATTGTGGCAGATCGGGGCAAAAGTTGACACTACCGGGAGGTTCAAGATTCTCTTAATTTGATTCAATATTTTTATGGAGTTGCAAAGAATAAAGTCATCACATGCACTTTTAATAACCGATTTTGAAAATAAGATAGCTGGCAAGGATGCTCCAGTGTGCTCGATAGCAGTGCTAAGCTCCAATTCGAGCCATTTAGGGCTGGACCTGCATCCCACAGCATCACCAACTATAGGCAGATTCCAGAAGGCTCTGGCATTACAGGCCCAGTAATAATGTCTGAAAACTGGAAGGCCCAGACCACCCTCGTCCGAGGGCTTTTGCAAGTGAGACTTTGAGATGCGGGGGGGCTTGTAGGCCCAAACAAAAGGCATGATAATGGCATCCAACGCTTTGAAAAAGGAAGACCTGAGAAAAATAGGAACGTTCTGGAATAGGTACATGAATTTGGGGAGCACAACCATTTTGATTATATTGATACGGCCAATCATTGAAAGTGGGAGAAGTTTCCACCTATCTATCATACACTTGAGCTCATCAGTTAGAACCCGAATAATTAAGCCTGAAGAGGAGTTTTGAGTTCCTAGGGATGTTAATACCCAGGTATGAAAAATAATCCTGGGAGACCTTAAAGGGCAAACTAGACAGGAAATCAGGGCCCAGACCAGACGACAGCGGCATAAGAACAGACTTCTTCCAATTTATGGTGAACCCTGATAGGTGGCCAAAGCTGTCAATCAGCTTAAGAAGTGGAGGAAGGGAGATTTTTAAATCTGAAAGAGCCAATATGATATCATCTGCATACAGACCGATGGTGTACTCTGACGTGCCACAATTTATACCAGAGATATGGGAATTGGCTCTGATGGCAATGGCCAACGGCTCAAGAGCTAAAGCAAAAAGCATTGGAGAGAGGCAACAACCCTGCCTTGTCCCACGGTGTAAGGGGAACGGGAGCGACCTCTCATGGTTGGTAAGGACCGAGGAACGAGGGCAAGCGTAAAGCAACTTAATCATATTCAAAAAATTCGACCCAAAACCAAATTTTTCAAGAGTAGCAAACAAATAAATCCATTCCACCTGGTCAAAAGCCTGCTGGGCATCGAGTGAAATCACCGCAGAATTGGGCAGTGTCGTTGAGTACATCGCATTTAAGAGACATCTAGTATTAGAAAAAGAGAATCTATTGGGGATAAAACCCGATTGGTCAGGATGAATTATAGAGCCTATATGCTTATTTAACCGGTTGGTTAGGACTTTAGCAATTATCTTTTGGTCTGAGTTGAGAAGACTTAGGGGACGATAGGAAGAAACATTAGTTTCGTCTCTGTCTTTTTTCAGGAGGAGACATATATGGGCATCGTAGAAAGAATGAGGGAATGAGCTGTTTAACACTGCGCAATTTACCATCCGAAGTAGCAGGGGAGCGATAACGTCAATATGTGTCTTATAAAGCTCTATCCCAAAACCGTCCGGACCACAAGCTTTTCCGTTAGGAAAGGAGCAGATTGCATTTCTAATTTCCTCCACCGTAAAGTCTGCATCGAGCAAGCCCCGTGCAGCCTCAGGAAGAGTTGGGATGTCTAAAGCATTAAGAAAATTAGTGATTTCAGCAACTGTGGCCATGGTACTAGATGTGTATAACTGACAATAAAAACTGCGAAATCTATCATTTATCCGCTTGTGATCAGACAGCAACTGGCCAGTTGCAGAGAGAATTCTGTGTATCGCCCTTTCAGCTTGAATGCCCTTCAGCTGTCTGGAAAGGACCTTGTCAGCCTTTTCACCAAGCTCAAAATGCTTCTGTTTTAATCGACGAATACAATTCATGACCTGCTCCCCCAACATGTGGTTGTAGTCATATTTCAAGTTGAGAATGGTATTAAGTGTGTCAGCAGCCCCGGTATCGCGATACTTCTCCTCCAACACAGCCAGCTCTGCCTCAATATTAGTACGCAGCCTGAGTTTGTCCCTTTTCTGAGAAGCTTGATAAGCAATAATATGACCTCTAATAACGACTTTAAAGGACTCCCACAAAACCGAGTCTGAAACTGCACCATTATCATTAAATTGTAAAAATTCTGCGATTTTAGTAGATAGGTAAACCGTAAAAGAGTCATTTAGATATAAAGAGGGGTTAAATTTCCAATTGTATTGGGGGGTATATAGGTTGAAGTCAATTACCGTTGAGAGAGGTGCGTGGTCCGAAACTAAAATACTGTGATAAGTGGAACTAACCACTTTCGAAATAAGCCTGGAATCAATAAGAAAATAGTCAATTCTACTGAAACTGCCATGGACAGGGGAGAAGAAAGAGTATTGCTTTTCTAACGGATGCTGGTGCCTCCAAATGTCAACCAAGTCCAAAGATTTAGTAAGAGTATTGAGTACAGAAACAGCTCTCAAGGTTGGGGCCAGGGACGCAGAGGACCTATCCAACAATGGATCGAAATAACAATTAAAATCATAATGATATTATGGTCATTGTATTGTGAGACAAGATTGAATATTTTACTAAAGAAGTCAGGGTTGTCAAAATTAGGGGCATAGATGTTCAAGAGGACTACAGGGGTGGAGTTGACTGTACCTGTAACAAGTATGAACCTCCCACCTGGATCACATATCTGAGTTTTGAATATAAAAGGAATAGTTCTGCGAACAAGAATGGCAACCCCTCTCGCCCTGGAAGAAAAGGCGGACTGGTACACCTGTGACACCCATACCGATCTTAATCGCCTCTGCTCTGAAGGTTGGATATGGGTCTCCTGTAAAAAAATTATATCAGAAGACAGAGATTTTAAATGCGAAAATACTTTACCACGTTAAGAGCTTTGCCCATACCCCGACAATTCCAGGTCGTAAAAGTGATGTGGCTCATCCCCAGCTTAAGTGAGTGGATGGTGTACGACGATGTGGAACGACAAAATGAAGGCTTTGACATTTGACAAATAAAGAGCTGGCACTTACATCAAAAAACAAAAACGACACATATTTAGAAACATGTAAACAACCTCTATTTTAGACCCAACTACAGACATGTGACTGGACAGACGTCACATACAGTAAATTTGGCCCACGTGGGTTTTGGCCTCGGAACGTCTGATTGGTTGAAATAACGTGAACGTGGCATCGTTACTGTGATTCTATTGGCTCAAACGATTAAAAAGAAGTGTCAATCATGCAAATTGACCAAAAGAAACCAAAATTACAGCCCTTCAGAGTTTAAAGGGCCAGAGGCTAATTAAGCGCTCCGTGTGCATGGCAGAAAAGGGCCATTACCATGTAAATGTGTGGTTAATTCTTCAAAAATATATATATATTTTTAAAAAAAGCATTTTTAGTTATGTTATGTTAATAAAATTTATTAATTTCTTTTTCTTAATTAATTTTTTTGTACAACATCTGGATAGTCATGTATTGACAGTGCTGTAATTTTTCACAGTTTCACTTTACAAACATAAATCTTTGCACAGATGATGTTTATATGTTGGTTACTGAATTTCTGTAATGAAATGTGAACTGAGACATTTTTTTTTTTTTGCCTGTCCCATTTGGTTCTTTAGCCGTCAGAATTGTTGTCTGAAGACCAACAAGGATACCCAATGGATTTACTTTGCCAAATGGATCATCATGGCCTTGCCGTATTGGTCCATTTGATCAACCTTTGTTGTTATTGTTTATTTGATTTTATTTTCAGTTGTTACAGACGGGACAGACATGACTGAGGGATAGGAAAGGGAGAAAGAAAGATGAAGGAAAAGAAAAACAGAAGGGAAGAGGGACAGTGAGAAAGGGCACTTAAAAAGAGAAAGAGAAAAAAAATCTCTCTTTGTGAACTGAGACATATTTTTAAAAGAGTTATGTGCTAAAAATGAGGTTAGTGAGGTTAAATACACAGACCGTCCTGGATGCCGTATAGCGTGCCCACCCTCAAGGCCCTATGTGTATGTGTTATGAGAGTGTGAGTAATGTGGATGTCTAAGTTGTGGAATAAAATTGAGGCACAGGTGGCCAGAAGGGGAATGCCTCCCCTGCACCCTGGTGACACATCTGCACCCCAAGGCCCTGCATGTGTGGGTGGGTGTGGTGGAGTGGGAAGGAGGCAGTCAGGGATGGGGAGGCAAGGAAGGAAGGGCCAATCATTTCCCAGACCGCACAAGAGAATAGACACCCAGGTTAAGTTAATTCTCCACTATATCTCTCCTCCACCTGCAGAGTGAACTCCTGCAAGGATGAAACAATCTCCCTGGCCGATGCACCAGAGCCCCCCCGCCAGTGCTGAGCCCCCGTGCACCCACCCGCCCACAACCTCAGTGACACACCAACCAGGACCCAAGCCCCCAAGGCACAGCCAGAGCCCCAGCCCGGAGGCGGAGCACCCCCAGAACCCCAAGCCCGCCCCGGACCCAGCCAGCCTACCAGGCCAGTAACCCATATCCGCCAGCACATACCCTCCCCCAGCCCTGCTGCACGCAGCCATTAAGATAACACCATCTAAGAGCCACCAGAGTCCCTAACCAGGTCATGACCACAACCCCCAGGTTAAGCCCTCCAGGCAAAATGTCCCTAGGGCCTCTCCAGACGCCCTAAGCCCATCACTACCCCCACATCAACCGCAATAGCAAAGGCGGGACCAAATTACAATCCCCCACCCCCACTAGGTGATGGAGCCGATTAAAGGAGCCCAGAGGGATTGATCTAATCTACTGACAGAGGCTGTATCAAGACTAATGTGATCTATTAGATGGTTTCTATATTGGTTAGAATTACGATTATTTTTAGTTTTCCAGTTCATGAGGACTGTTTTCTTGGCTATGCATAGGGCAGTGAAAACCATATGGGCTGTATTCATTTCTGTAGTGACATTGTCCATTTTGCCCAAGAAGCACACTAAAGGGGAGGTTGGAATTTTACATTTCAGACACTTTGATAAGTCTTCACATATCCCGCACCAAAACTTCTGAACTGGTGGACAGAACCAAAGACCGTGGATATAATTGTTCGGTGTACTGCCTTGACAGTGTGAGCAGTTGTTAGAAGACGTAAGGCCTATCTTGAGCATTCGATGACCTGTATAGTGCACTCTATGTAGTATTTTGTAATGTATTAATTGCAGACTGGGATTTCTAATCAACTGAAAGGTTTTTAAACATGACTGAGACCAGGCATGTTTAGTCTGCAGCCTGTCCGCAGCTCGGACACAAGCTTTTCACTATATGTTGTACTGTGTATGTGACAAATAAAATTTGAACTTAATTTGCGTAAAGTTTTTCTAGTCCATGTCAGACTTTTCATAACCAAACCAGGTCCATGCTACAGAGGTAACCCATCGTTTAGGAATAAGGTCCTCGATTTGTTTTGACTGGTCCTTCTTTTTGGAGCTACCTGGTTCTGCCCCATCTTCACTGGCCATGCTGGTATTCAAACAATGAAAAAATATTGCTGTAAACAGTGTATTTTGCAATGCCACAAAACAAACGGTTGCATAAAATATAAAATGATAGATGTTAGGGATGCAACGATACCAATTTTTTCAAACCGATACGATACCGATACTTGGATCTGAGTACTTGCCGATACAAAAACTGATACTTCTACCACACACACACACACACACACACAAATGCAATGAATTGAAAGACAGGTTTTATTTTATTCTCTGCCGATAATAAATAATATCTTAATAAAAATGACCACAAAAACATTTCAAGTGAAAAATAAGCACTTCTGTTAAATTATTGCAGTCTCCACATTGTAATTTAACAAAATATCACTGAACTATTGGCACTGTCTCGAGCTTTCGGAATAATAAATAAACACTTCTGTTTGGAATAAAATAAATACAAATTAGGTTTGAGAATAAAATAAACTTTTAAATTGTTGCAGAGTGTCCATATTGTAAACAAACAAACAAAATAACAAAATTATTTGGCATTGACGAACGAACTCCCCATCTGCCCGTGGATCATCAGTCCACTGTGCCGTTAAACCAAGGACTGACATCGCGCACACACTGCTTGTTTTTACCTCTTTAGAAAGTTTTGGCACCATTATCTCCCTGATTTTGTGTCTGTGTGTGCCTGTATGTCTGTGTCTATATGTCAGGTTGGGTGTCAGGCGCCACCTCTCTGGGGACATCTCAGGCCCTCCAAGGTTTGGAGGCCTATCTCCCCCTACCACCACTTCCCCTGCCAGTGGCGGACTCCCTCAGACATCGGTGCGTTGGTGGTTCTTTGTGTCGGGATGGCGTCCAGGTACACACCGGCTCAGCTCCTTGGCGGCCCGCTTATCGGGGCCTGGAGCCTGGGGCTCGCTCGGGCCACTTCGGGGGTGGGGTGCCCCCGGCCTCTCGGCCTGGGGCTCGGTCACTCAGGCACGGCTGGCTGCCGGCGGAGCTCACGGGCGCGTCACTGCAACTCCCCCTGGCTTCTGCTCCGCGGCTGCTGAGTGAGCCCTCATCTGGGACTCTCCTCAGCTCTTTCTGGGACAGTGGCGCGGCTGCCCCTTCTGTTGGTCTTCCTTGGTCTCTTGTGTTCTGGGGGCCTCTGGATGTCTGGAGTTTTGATCTCCCTCATACCTGCTTCATGCCCTGGAGGACGGGGCTGTGGCCCCACCCACACCTCTAGCAGATCATTACATGAAGGAACCTTTTTAAAAAAAAAACAAGCGCGTCCATGCTCACAGGTGTACACACGGGTGATCACACCCACAAACTACACCCTTTTTGGCTCCTACCTCAAAGCACACTGTGTTCTGTTGATCTTATGTGCTGCACAATAATGTTTAATATTTAGTATTTACTGTCATATTCCCATATATCATTGTGATGTTGTTTATTCTATTACTCTTGTTCTCTTCTGCTTGTTTTCTTTTTTCTTTCTCAGCAGGTGATCCAGGTGATTGATATATGCATTTTTTTTTCTGCCCGTTCTGTTGGTTTTTGTCTTTTGCCCTTCTCCCCCGTCCCTCTTCTCAGCTGTTTCTCTTTCCCTCTTTCTTTCTCCCCTTCTTTCCCCCAGTCAAGTCTGTCCCATATTCAGTAAGTGAAAATAAAATAAACAATAAAAGGTGAATCAAATGGACCATTATGGCAAGGCTGGGATGGTCAATTTGGTAAAGTAAATCCGTTGGGCATCTTTCTTTGCCTTTAGACAACAATTCTGATGGCAAAAGAGCCAAACGGGACAGGCAAAATAAAATAAAATAAATTAAAAAAAACAACAACAAAAAAACAACAACAGCGTTTTGCAGATGTGTTCTCCCCCCTGCCCGGCCGAACATCTCTCATTGAGCATCATTTTGTAACGCAGCCTGGCGTGACGGTGCGTTCGCGGCCCTACAGGCTTCCTGAGCATAAATGGCAAATCGTTCAGAGAGAATTGGCGGAAATGCTGAAAATGGGAGTGATAGAAGAGTCGCACAGCGCCTGGTGTAGCCCCATCGTTCTTGTGGTGAAGAGGGATGGGTCTATACGGTTCTGTGTCGACTATCGCAAGGTGAATGAAGTGTCACGTTTTGATGCTTATCCCATGCCCCGGGTCGACAAGCTCCTGGATCGGCTGGGCACGGCCCGTTTTTTTCACGACACTGGATTTAACCAAGGGCTACTGGCAGATTCCCTTGTCTGCCGAGTCCAAGGAGAAACGGCCTTCTCCACTCTGTACGGGTTGTACCAATTCGTTACGCTTCCGTTCGGCTTGTTCGGAGCCCCTGCCACCTTTCAGCGCCTCATGGACCGGGTGCTGCGTCCGCACGCTGCATATGCTGCTGCCTACCTGGATGACGTGATCATCCACAGCGACACCTGGGCGGAGCATGTGCAGCGGGTGGCCGCGGTCCTGGAGTCCCTGAGGAGGGCGGGGCTCAAGGCCAACCCGAAGAAGTGTGCGGTTGGACGGAGGGAGGTACAGTATCTGGGGTACCACTTGGGGGGCGGGCAGGTGCGTCCACAGGTGGAGAAGACGGCGGCTATCGCATCCTGCCCGCGCCCCAGGACGAAAAAGGAGGTGAGACGGTTTCTGGGGCTGGCAGGTTACTATCACCGTTTTGTGCCAGGGTTTGCGCAGCTAACCAGCCCCTTGACTGATCTCACCCGAAAGGGTGCTCCGGATCTGGTTCAGTGGACGGGGCCGTGCCAGGCGGCGTTTGTGCAGGTGAAAAAGTCTCTCTGTGGGGAGCCGCTGCTTCACACTCCTAACTTTTCCCTCCCTTTTGTTCTGCAGACTGACGCCTCGAACAGAGGGCTGGGGGCCGTTTTGTCCCAGCAGGTAAGGGGGGCCGACCGTCCTGTTCTTTACATCAGCCGGAAGCTGGCAGAGCGTGAAAGACGGTACAGCACTGTGGAGAAGGAGTGCTTGGCTATCCGGTGGGCGGTCGACTCCCTTCGCTATTACCTCCTGGGGTGCTCATTCACCCTCTGCTCGGACCACGCCCCGCTGCAGTGGCTCCACCGCATGAAGGATGCCAACGCCAGCTATTTTAGGGGGATATCTGTGTGTGCAGGTGACTATTACTGTGCATAATTATTAGGCAACTTAACAAAAAACAAATATATACCCATTTCAATTATTTATTTTTACCAGTGAAACCAATATAACATCTCCACATTCACAAATATACATTTCTGACATTCAAAAACAAAACAAAACAAAAAATCAGCGACTAATATAGCCACCTTTCTTTGCAAGGACACTCAAAAGCCTGCCACCATGGATTCTGTCAGTGTTTTGATCTGTCACCATCAACATTGCGTGCAGCAGCAACCACAGCCTCCCAGACACTTTCAGAGAGGTGTACTGTTTTCCCTCCTGTAAATCTCACATTTGATGAGGGACCACAGGTTCTCAATGGGGTCAGATAGGTGAACAAGGTGGCCATGCATTAGTTTTTCTTCTTATACCTTCTGCCAGCACGCTGTGGAGTACTTGGACGCGTGTGATGGGAGCATGTCCTGCATGAAAATTATGTTTTTCTTGAAGTATGCAGAGTTCTTCCTGTACCACTGCTTGAAGAAGGTGTCTTCCAGAAACTGGCAGTAGGACTGGGAGTTGAGCGGACTCCATCCTCACCAAAAAGGCCCCACAAGCTCATCTTTGATGATACCAGCCCAAACCAGACCCACCTCCACCTTGCTGGCGTCTGAGTGCGACTATCCTGGTGGGCAGCTGGGGATTTCATATCGCAGCTCGAGTATGCTGAAAAGAATCCTATGTTTTCCACGACTGGCATTGGCTGGTCATCCAGAGCGATAAAATGAGTCAGAGCCTCTGTCATTTTAACTGCCCGTGGATTTTCTCTTGACATTTTTCATCGCTTTTCCAAAACCTGAGTTAAAGTTGGCTGTTCCGGTCCACACTGCTGACATTTTGTTTAGCCTAGCTACAGCAGCCTCCAGTTTCTCTCTTTTTATCTGGAGCTGCCCGTCTGACTTGTCTAACCCTGTGCCTGTTTAGCGCGGGATGTCCCCCTAGTGGCCAATCTCAAAAACGACAACAAAAATGACAAGCCACCCTCTGATTAATGAAATAAGTTAGTATCGGTTAATGGTCAAAGGAGCTTGCAAAGAAAAGCGTCTGGACTTCTTTAAGTTGCTTGAAGACGTTTCACCTCTCATCCGAGAAGAAGACAATGCAGGAAATTTCACACCTTGCTTTCAAAAACACACACTCCTCATCCTGAATCTACACAACCCAGAGAAGAAAACACACCTGATGTCAGTCAGGAGAAATGGGTTAAGAACTTTTCAGACAGGATTCTCACTGAACCTGAAAAGAGAGTATTAGCCAAAGGACTCAATTTTGCCATTTCTCCACAACAGTTGCCCATAGTGGACCTCATCACAGCCACGGAATCTGCCATACGGATTAATAAATTATCACAGACAGAAGCAGAGCAAATCAGGATGAAAGTCTCAGCCATGCTCTCCAGTGCCAAAGTCCCTCCATCCAACCTCACAATACAGGAAAAGAAGGCCGTCGCTTCCCTGAGCAAAGACCACAACATCACTGTTTTACCAGCTGATAAGGGAAGATGCACCGTGGTCCTAAACACTACAGATTACCATACAAAGATCACTACTCTCCTCAGTGACAACAATACCTACGAAGCCCTAAAGCGAGACCCCACAAGCAGCTACAAAAAGAAAGTTATAGCTTGCCTTCAAGACTTTGAAAAGGACAAAATTATTGACCGCCTTACATACCACCGCCTTTACCCAGGGGATGCCATACCCTGCATCTATGGACTTCCGAAGATCCACAAGGAAGCTGTCCCACTCAGACCCATAGTCAGTAGCATAAACTCAGCCACGTATAACATTGCAAAACACCTTGCTACCATCCTTGCGCCTCTCGTGGGGAACACCCCACACCACATCAAGAACTCCACCGACTTCACCGACAAGGTTCAGAAACTTACCCTGGATCCAGATGAAACCATGGTGTCCTTTGATGTAGTCTCTCTCTTCACTTGCATACCCACCACGGAGGCCGTGGAGACTGTCAGAAAACGACTACAAGAAGACAGCTCCTTGGAGGACAGGACCAACTTCACACCCGATCAGATCTGCACACTGTTAGACCTCTGCCTCACCACTACATATTTCAAGTACAACGAAGGCTTTTACAGACAAAAACATGGCTGTGCCATGGGCTCCCCCGTGTCACCTATTGTAGCCAACCTTTACATGGAGGAAGTGGAAAGGAAGGCTCTTGGCTCTTTCAAAGGAAGAGTACCCAGCCACTGGTACAGATATGTGGACGACACCTGGGTCAAAATCAAGACACAAGAAGTGGAATCCTTCACTGCGCACATTAACGCTGTGGATAAAAATATCAAGTTCACCAGGGAAGACACAAAGGACAACTGTTTGCCTTTCCTGGACTGCGCTGTGCACATTGAAGAGAACGGCAAACTCAACATCGAAGTTTACCGGAAGCCCACACACACGGACCAGTACCTCCTTTTTGAATCCCATCACCCTCTGGAACACAAACTTGGAGTAATTAGGACCCTACACCACCGGGCAGAACATGTTCCCTCTAAGCCTGAAGGAAAAAAGAAGGAACACACACATGTAAAGGAAGCACTCAAAACGTGCGGCTATCCTAAATGGGCGTTCTCAAAGTCAGCAAAGAGGCACAGAAAAGAAGACCAGACACCAGCGAAGGAGGATAAGAAGGACAGACGCAACAACATTGTCATCCCCTATGTAGCCGGTGTATCAGAAAAACTCATCAGAGTTTTCTCCAAGCATGACATCCCAGTGTATTTCAGACCCAGCAACACACTCAGACAGAAACTGGTTCACCCGAAAGACAAAACGCCAAAACACAAACTTAACAGCGTGGTGTGTGCTGTACAGTGCAGCGAGGAATGCTCAGACCTCTACATTGGAGAGACCAAACAGCCACTTCACAAGCGCATGGCACAACACAGAAGAGCCACCTCCACAGGACAAGACTCAGCAGTCCATCTGCATCTTAAGGATAAAGGACACTCTTTCGAGGATGCCAATGTTCACATTTTGGACAGAGAGGACAGATGGTTTGAAAGAGGAGTGAAAGAAGCCATCTATGTCCACTGTGAGCGACCATCTTTGAACAGAGGCGGGGGTTTACGACACCAACTCTCTGCCATCTATAATCCAGTTTTGAGATCCCTTCCCTGACGCCTTAACGCCCACTCACATCCTGGGCCATCTGACCTCAGGAATTCGCATGATAAGGTGGGGCCAGGTTTCACAATGAACACACCCGAAACTCTGGCTGATTGGGACCCACACCCAATTTCACACCTTGGCTCAGGCGATTAGAGGATCATCAGGGGGTTCTTTTGTCCCTCTGTGGGGGGTCACTCCCACTAGGTTTATATCTGGGACTCTCCACCATTTGACCTTAGAACTGAAGAAGCTTCTCGGATGAGAGGTGAAACGTCTTCAAGCAACTTAAAGAAGTCCAGACGCTTTTCTTTGCAAGCTCCTTTGACTACGATGACCTGGATGACTGAGAACCTTCACAGACATATCGGTTAATGGTATCGGTTAACTTTTACGAGTATGAGTACACACACATTTGACAATATCGGCCCCGATACCCGATACCAGTATCGGTATCGGTGCATCCCTAATAGATGTTTTAATTTCGTCATCTGATATATTTCGGCATATTGCACAGCCCTACCCTGGACCTCACCTAGGTTTATTGTCCCCTGTTGTTTTTAATAATAAATCCCAGGAATGTTTCTTTCTTTTTACAGTTTACATGTTTTTTTTCAAGACGTCTTGAAGTACATGACAGATATGCAGCAGGTGTTCAGTAAGGGTCTTCGAGTACCTCGTCATGCCATTTGGATTGGTCAATGATTTACACGTAATCTTTGACATGCTAATATTCTCAAATTACAGAATACATGTTAAAGGCTGTGTTCCACTCGTCACCCTTCTTAAAACAAATAAGATGGCCTGCGCACTGGAGGACCAGCTTGTTAAAGATGCTGGCTCCCTTTAATTTCTCAAAAGTTTTTAGCTATTAAAGTCAAACCTCAGTTGATACATGAGGAAGCATCCTGTCTCCACTAGTGATGAGGATGGCTAAATCCTGATGCTACTGTGTTCTGAATGTATTTCTCGGTGGCCTTGCTTTAGTTTGAAGAGGCTGTAGTGGCAGGTAGTTGGTAAAGAAGCACCTGGTTGCTCGGTGGGAGTGAGACGTAACTGCCTAGCTGCATCATTTTGGGTGATGACTCTGCAGAGGTAGTCACATCCCTTTTTGTCGATTCCAGTCCGTCACTTCCAATGTTGGAAGCGCTGTAAATCCAAAACCGCCACAAGTTGTGATACTATTTGGTCATCAGCTTTAATATAAAAATTCAGTTGTGTTTATTTTGTGGCCAACTTATCCTACACATATTCTTTCAAGAATGTTTTTAATAAAAGGAAGACAAAAATTGATCTATAATAAGCTATGGCAGCTGGATTAAGAAAGGGCTTTTTAAGTCAAGGTTTATTTGCTTCCCCTTTTTGTGTAAACTGTTAATAAATATAGATTAACTACATAAAAAATGTAAGCATTTATTAATGGTAAAACTTGTTTGAACAGTTTTATGTTCAAACAAGGGAATGGGGTCTAAAACACACATTGATGGTATAGACGAAGAAACTATCAAAATCAGCTCAGAAAGCTTGTCCAGTGAAAAAGAGCACAAGCAAACAGCAGCCACCAAAGCCATGATTACACTCCTTGACTATCTGATTCTCAACCAGTACCGGTTTTAGATATGGGCAACACGGGCGGTTGCCCGGGGCGGCATCGTGGTGGAGGGCGGCATCACGTGCATCGGCAAAAAAAAAAAAAATTGCTCGTACTCATGCTGCGCGACGTCATGCCAGCGCATACTGGGGATGGCATAGGCACCGATCGGTTTTCTATCGCCCATTTGCTGAGAGTAAGGGCGCCCTCCGTTAGCGAGGTGCGCCTGCTGCTTGCGGCACAGGGAGGAGAGGGCGGGGCGGCGGGGGATTCTCTGGCTGGCTGGAGCAGCGTCTAATAACCAACTCGCAAAATAAAACAAAATAAAAACAAAACAACAAACACGAAAACAGCAGACATTATGATACAGACTTATAATTTGCACCGATGTCTTTCCTCGGTGCACCTGCTCGCTGCTGAAGTCAAAGTAAACTTTATTGTCATCTCTGCTACATACAGTCCAGTATATAGAGAGACGAGACGACGAAGCTCCTGCTACATCAGTGCAAGTGAACAAACAATAAATATAAGAAGAGTAAGAAAATAAATATAGGACTAGGGGTAAAGGGATCAATAACAATTTAAAATTTATATTTTATATTTTGATGATTTAAAGTCTCACACACAACCCGTGGAAAGGGGAGGGAGACTTGCTGATTCCAAATAGAGCACATTTCATTCATAATGTTGTAAATACAAGCCCATTATGTATTCATGATTTGAATCCTGGGTTCAAAGCCATCAGGTCCTCAGTTTAGAAAAAAGAGAAAAGAAGAGGAGGAGAAACGAGCAAAAGATACAGGTAAGCAGATGTGTCATTGGATAATGGCAGGTCATGTATTCTGAAACAATCAGAATCAGAATACTTTATTAATACTTAAGGAAATTATGTGGGTTACAGTTGCTCCAAGAAGAAATGGTAAAAATAGCAACAGTAACAGACTAAATTCCAAACAATACATTATGTTACAGATTTTAATATTAATTAGTCATTGTTAATTGTTGACTTGACCTGTTCTCATTGTATGACGAATTATGATGGCTGTTTGGTAGCTGTTTATTCTCTCTCTGTGTGTGTGTGTGTGTGTGTGTGTGTGTGTGTATGTTTCTCTTGTGAAATTCAGTATGGTTCCGACAAAAGTTCTATGTTAATGTACAATCCTGTGTGTGTGTGTGTGTGTGTGTGTGTGTATGGGGGGGGGGGGGGGGGGGGGCAGAGGGAGTCTTGCCCAGGGCGCCAAACAGGCTAGGACTCCCACTGTTCTCAACTCATACTCACACAGTGTTTTCATCACATGTCACAGCTGAAGATTTAACCCCCAACTCTCTGTAAGTTTTTCCTTACATATTTATCTCTTTTCCCTATGTATAGTCATGAAAGCTTAAACCAGAAAAAAGAAAGAAAGGAAAGAAACACATTTACATTTCTGGATGAACCAATTAAGTAATGGTATGGTGAAACAGGCAGATTAGGAATCAAACAACAAACAAAACATTTCATTGAGAAAATGCCCTCTACTGGGTGTAGTACTTAAGATGGGAGCCAAAGAAGAATTGAGAGTATTGACATTGTTAAAGAGTTGCAAGGAGTTCAGGGTGGACCCAAATGCAGACAGAAACAAAATGTGAAACATAACTTGAATAAAAGAAAACGAGCCTGTGGCGGAGGTGTGGTCCCGGGCGCGGCTGCAGGGGAGGAGTGGTGCAGTGGGCTCAACGGGGCGGTGCTGGAGATGCCGGTGAGAACAGCTGATGGCGATTTGGACTGATAATGGTTTCCTTCCCTTTTTATAGTGAGACGGAGAGGAGCGGAGACAGAGGGAAATCAGCTGGGACCGACAGCTGTCAGACTGTGTTCAGTCATAACCTGGGAAAATTGTAAACAAATGTGGAACCTGGTGATAAAGACCTGTGTGTGTGTGGGTACCTGTGGAGTTGCATTTCACTATCGGTGGTGAGCGTATCGCAACACCCGCGTTCAGGGCCTCGCTACGCACAGACCTGTGTGTTTCGGTGTTTTGTGGCGTGGCGCGAGCCTTAAATCTTCAGCCATTACCAGCCGGCTGTACCGCCGCGTTGTTGCTATCCCACACGCCTTCCCAGTATTGAGCGGTCCTTATCGCCCAAGGCGCTTGTCGAGTTCTGGCGCAGAAGCTGGCGGCAGGCCTGGGAACGATGCAGCCAGGACGACGAAGCGACTGACAGCCTATACCATGCGCTCGTCGAGCTGCTTCACTAATCCTGGTTTACCTGATGCAGAACAGTGTCGGTTAAAGCGTAAGAGCGAAGGGTAAACAGGACAGACAGACGACTGGTTCTGAGCATATGCGGTGTCTCAACAGGTCTGTCGTTTTGGAGTCACGCTCCGCGCATGATAGTGAGCTACCACTCTGATGTCGTCCCACATGGTGGCGATGCCCCGGATGGGGACGGGGACGACCCCCAGGTTTTTCCTTGTAGAGTGAACTATGTTCGTGCGCACGGCGGAGGGGCCGTGCCCGTGGCCGCAGAGACTGGAAGGGGCTTCTACGTTTGCTTTCATTTCTTACTCGGAACCGGGGGTTACCAGGCGCAGGCTACGACCGGAAGCGGCGGACATCCTTGCCTGGGGTCACCCTTCGACTACTGAGTTTTGACTGTCTCAGTTACGGTCAGCCTGCTCTGGCAAGAGAAGACGAAAGCCCCTGCACCTCCAAACCGAGAATCCAGCCACGGGCCCATCCATCTGGCCCATCAAGACTCACTCTCATTTCATCAGTCCACAAAACCTTAGAAAAATCAGTCTTCAGATATTTCTTGGCCCAGTCTTGACGTTTAAGCTTGTGTGTCTTGTTCAGTGGTGGTCGTCTTTCAGCCTTTCTTACCTTGGCCATGTCTCTGAGTATTGCACACCTTGTGCTTTTGGGCATCCAGTGATGTTGCAGCTCTGAAATATGGCCAAACTGGTGGCAAGTGGCATCTTGGCAGCTGCACGCTTGACTTTTCTCAGTTCATGGGCAGTTATTTTGCACCTTGGTTTTTCCACACGCTTCTTGCGACCCTATTGATTATTTTGAATGAAACGCTTGATTGTTCGATGATCACACTTCAGAAGCTTTGCAATTTTGAGACTGCTGCATCCCTCTGCAAGATATTTCATTATTTTTGACTTTTCTGAACCTGTCAAGTCCTTCTTTTGACCCATTTTTTTTTTTTTTTTTTTTTTTTTTTGCCTGTCCCGTTTGACTCTTTTGCCATCAGAATTGTTGTCTAAAGGCAAAGAAAGATGCCCAACGGATTTACTTTACCAAATTGACCATCCCAGCCTTGCCGTAATGGTCCATTTGATTCACCTTTTATTGTTTATTTTATTTTCACTTACTGAATACGGGACAGACTTGACTGGGGGAAAGAAGGGGAGAAAGAAAGAGGGAAAGAGAAACAGCTGAGAAGAGGGACGGGGGAGAAGGGCAAAAGACAAAAACCAACAGAACGGGCAGAAAAAAAAGAAAAAAAATGCATATATCAATCACCTGGATCACCTGCTGAGAAAGAAAAAAGAAAACAAGCAGAAGAGAACAAGAATAATAGAATAAACAACATCACAATGATATATGGGAATATGACAGTAAATACTAAATATTAAACATTATTGTGCAGCACATAAGATCAACAGAACACAGTGTGCTTTGAGGTAGGAGCCAAAAAGGGTGTAGTTTGTGGGTGTGATCACCCGTGTGTACACCTGTGAGCATGGACGTGCTTGTTTTTTTTTTAAAAGGTTCCTTCATGTAATGATCTGCTAGAGGGTGTGGGGGGGCCACAGCCCCGTCCTCCAGGGCATGAAGCAGGTATGGAGGAGATCAAAACTCCAGACATCCAGAGGCCCCCAGAACACAAGAGACCAAGGAAGACCAACAGAGGGGCAGCCGCGCCACTGTCCCAGAAAGAGCTGAGGAGAGTCCCAGATGAGGGCTCACTCAGCAGCCGCGGAGCAGAAGCCAGGGGGAGTTGCAGTGACGCGCCCGTGGGCTCCGCCGGCAGCCAGCTGTGCCTGAGTGACCGAGCCCCAGGCCGAGAGGCCGGGGGCACCCCATCTCCGAAGTGGCCCGAGCGAGCCCCAGGCTCCAGGCCCCGATAAGTGGCCGCCAAGGAGTGAGCCAGTGTGTACCTGGACGCCCATCCCCGGACACAAAGAACCACCAACGCACCGATGTCTGAGGGAGTCTGCCATTGGCAGGGGAAGTGGTGGTAGGGGGAGATAGGCCTCCAAACCTTGGAGGGCCTAAGATGTCCCCAGAGAGGTGGCGCCTGACACCCAACCTGACATATAGACACAGAAATACAGGCACACACATATACAACCATCCATTCCCACCCTCATGCTCTCATATGCACTTACTCCACACTCAACCAACGTGGAGACAGACATAAAGAGACGCTGTACACACGATCACACTCCCCAAGCGTACTCTACAAACCGGGGCAAGGGTACCTAGGGTACCCTCTTTTGACCCATTTTGCCAAAGGAAAGGACGTTGCCTAATAATTATAGGGTGTTGATATCATTAGACCACACCCCTTCTCATTACAGAGATGCACATCACCTGATATGCTTAATTGGTAGTAGGCTTTCGAGCCTATACAGCTTGGAGTAAGACAACATGCATGAAGAGGATGATGTGGACAAAATACTCATTTGCCTAATAATTCTGCACTCCCTGTACAGGCCATTTTAGTAGGTTATTAGCAAGACTCTATAGAACTTGACTGCATGCTGAGGTGGTGATTCAGCCATTGGATTCATGTTACAGCAGCTCATGAGTGAATGAACATTGAGCAATAAAAGTAGTTTTAGAAGTATATTTTTTCCAACACTTACATTAACCTAAATTTACTTGAGTAGGGTTAGGGGTTGCCACTTAAGCATTCTATACTCTTGCTAATTTTACAAATTTTACTCAGGCGTGTTGCAACAGGGACACATGGAAAAGCATCAGGACAGCGGCCCTCGAAGACTGGAGTTCAAGACCCCTGCTCAATATTATAGTTTTGGGGTTTTTTTGCATCATATTGCTCTGATTTACCTCAAAACAAACAGTTTTCTCCATACTTCAAGACTAAACACATCATCAGCTTCACAATTTTTCCACTGTTTACACTATTTACCATAACTCTGTGCACCAAAGTTGAGCTCCTTGCCCATCCGCTTTTATCTTATCACCACCCCAGTGTGTAGTTGCCTCTGGCTGTGGTTCAAAGTGTCCTCAACTTCAATTCAGACAGAGTGAGCTCAGTATATTTCAGTGTTTTGATGGCTCTCCAGGGTTAGGGCACTTGTCTGCTCCTTTGTCTCTTCATCTTCAACCAGCAGTGGGTGGTATGACTCACTCTAAAACACACTCACTGTCATCAGGGCTAGCTTTTTCTTTCCCTCTCAAAAACAACAAAAAACCCCACTCACACAGACTCCTACTTTTGGCACGCATAACTTTCAGTATGCTTTATTTAAATGCAAATATATGATTTGTTTGAAGAATTCTTCAACGACAGTATCACACAAGACTTAAAGTAATAGAAGCACATTAACCATATGGCTTAACACACCATAGGATGAAAAATGTGCACCTTCCCACAGAAGCTTGTTTTGCAAATAAATCTCTCTTCTTATTTTAAAGTATTTCAGTATATTGTATTTGATATTACAGTCCTTTGGGACAGAGTCTGTGTCAGTATTTGTGACATTTCTGTGAGATGCCCTAAATAATTATAGCACCATTTCCTGAGACATCTTTAAAACTAGCCTTGAGCTCAAGACATAATAACAGGACAGTAACAATAATAATAATAAGGTCCTATGACATCTTAAATACCCGACAGTATAGTAAGTTCATCCCAACAGAGAACTTCTCTGTTTGAGTGCAAGCTCACTGGAAGCTAATTCCCAAATGGGATAACCACCTGAGAATGGTTTTCTAAAACGTAAAAATTTATTTAAATGTATTTATTTTACAGTCTAAACTAAAACAGTATCTGGTGTGTAGGTACAATGTCAATGGCCCATTTTGTCAGTTTAACTTTAAATCCTGCTGAATTAATATTCATACACACATTGTTGTTGCTGTTTTATTGATAACTATTATAATTAAAAACAACAATTTTGATTAATAATGATTCGAGTCCAGTGCTTTTCCCACCCACCCTTCTACCCCACATTCTCTTAAATTGCATTAAAGACTTTGAAGCAGGGACATAGTTCTACAGCAATTTACATTTCTATGGCCACTACAGAATGTTGACACAATGAAGCTTAGGCAGATATTTCATTGATTTGAATTAACTAATCAATTAATTGCAATTAATTACTGTTTCTTATACTGTGCTCATTAGCTATGAGCACCCCCCAAATACTTGCCAAGCAGCACTTTATGACCCTTTCCCATACACTGCAGTATACATTTTGGCTAGTAAAGCAGAAGCAACATGTTTTAGTTTATACACTGCTCTATGTTATAGTAAATAGTTCAGAAAAGAAAAGGCCTACAAGGCTGTGGAAAATGGTAGCCACTAGCAATGAGTGGGGGGGGGGGGGGGGGGACTGGAGAGATGGTAGAAAGCAAGAGGGAGTGTGGAGCTGTAGGGTCACTTAAGTCAATAGGGAATGGCAGGCATGAGAGGAGAAAAGAGAGGTGAGGGAGATGGAAACAGAGGAATGAGAGAGGGGCAGAAAGCAGAGCGGAAAGGAAAATCAATAAAGTCATCAAACATGAATTGCGCACTAAAATGGCTTCTTAAGTCCCATCAGAAAAGCAAGTGGAAGGTGAAATGCAGTTGGGAAACTGGATTCTGACTTCTATGTGTCCTTCAGCAGCACTGATTCACTGAGCTAACCTCTGTTCCACACTCACAGGACAAAAGAGCATAGTCTAGGGATGCCTCTGCTCTCACAGGTAAATGCTCATCGTCACGCTCTTTATGTTAGACTGTATGTGTCACTTATAAATGTAGATTTCACTTACTTTCACTCTTTTTTCAAACTCTTTAAGGGGACATGGGGAAGATAAGTCTTCTGCTTAGCATAGTGAATACTACTCAACCGATAGATCCAGTTGTCATCTTTTGGTATGGGAACTTTGTCTAGTTTGATTTAGACATAAGAATGGTAATGAAGCCACATTAGAAGTTGTAGAGTGACAAACCCTCCATGTAATTGGGTCCACAGAACAAAAAAGCCAAAAAGGGAATTTTAGCCCAGTGGTTACTTGGGTTGATAGTATTTTTACATATTTAAGCCTGATAAAAAATATTTTATGAAAATACAGTTTTTTTTCTGCTGGCTTGAGTCAACAGTGATAATGTGTTTTGTGTTTAAGTGTATAAATATATTTGTGTGTGAATCTCACTGTGGGCACAGCCTCTGCTTTTACTCATCGTTGCCCCTCCTGTTCAGCCATAAGTACGTTTCCATCGTCCTTTAACTTCTTCATTACATTAAACTTGTTAGTCTTGTTTCCCTGTATCTCGCCAGTGAGTTCTGGTTTAATCTGGTTTTTACTAAAGTGAAGAAAATGTGGTAGGAACTTAAGGAAGCAATAATTAAGAAATAGCCAGAAACCTCAATGTTGGAACGAACAGTGGGCCAAAATTCCTCCACAACTATGTGAGAGACTAATAAAGTCATATAGAAAAACTGTTACTTTAAGTTATTGTTCATAGATGTGAATGTTAAAGCTTAATGTGTGAAAACATTTTGTTTCACATGACAGTATGTGGTGTGCATTGTTTGGAAATGGGGAAAAAGTAAGCATCTTTTTTAAAGTTATTATGGCTACATTGATTTAGACCCACAGACATTAGCTGAGTGACAAAAACACGACCATCACACAAGGCTTCAGTGCCTGAGAAGTTGTGGTGAGCATATTTCTGATATAATTTTACTGGCTGAGCTAGAGCTAGGTGTTAGCTAGCAGTGTCATTTTCCTTTGCTATTTGCAAACAATGACCAAACTTTTTTTTCATTGTTGACAGATTGGATGGCTTCTTAATGACACTAGGTAACTCTAACAGTGAAACAGTGAATATATTAGTCACACCTGAGTATTCGGGGAACAAAAGTGATCATAAAAGATGTGGAAAAAGATTCTAACCTGACTAAACTACTAAGTGATGCTTAGGTGCTACAGGTTACACATTTGAACAAGCCTACATATACTACCATTTCTTTCCTTAACATTCTTTGCTTTCTGTCATTCCTTCCTCATTCTTTCATTTCCTTTTCTCTTCCTCTCCAAAACATCTTAACTCTTTTCTTGTAGTAATGTATAGCTCTGAGTGTCCAGAGGGCCCTATGTTTGCTAGAGGCCAAACTCATCATTTCTTTTGGAACCAGGTCTATGCCTATGGGGCTGAAGGGCTGGTGGCAATGATGGGCTGGTAGACACTGTTTCACACAATGCTGAATGTTGACAGGAAAGGGCCATTCGAGGGTTCAGATTCTAAATGAGGTTGCAGCGCCTCAGCTGTTCAGCTGGCATTCAGACAGGCCTGCTTTCATTCTTATTCAGCCCTCAGCTTTCAGTAAAGGCTATATTGTTGAGCAGACTAATAGCTTTCTCACAGAAGCTAGGATACATCTTTGATGAGTCAATAAAACTGCTTTGCATCGTCAAACAAGTTAAGCGAAACTCTCATCAGGGAAGTGGTGTACCGCATTGTGTGTTATGCTACACATTCACCTTTATTTCTGCATTATGACCAGAGCTCTCTGAATAACATACTGAGAATCACATAGAAGACATTTGTGCTGATAACGTTTTAATACCCATGAGCTTGGACCATTTAGATCAGGGGTGTCAAACTCAATTGCACAGGGGGCCAAACCTCAAGGCACACTTTAGGTTGCGGGCCAAACAAGATAAACATTTATTGAACACACTACAACAATGTTTTTTTTAACATAAATATGAATACAGACAGGAATATAATTCCAGAATAAATAAATTTAAAACAATAAACTTTAACTTTAAATATTTTGCTCTCCATAAAAATATATCCTGTCAAAATTATGCCAGTTAGAATTATGAACATGCTGCCAAAACCCCCAGAAAATATAAATGAAAACATATACAAGGTCCGAGCCGCATGTAGACGGAGCTGGGGCATTGTTTCAGGAATGGAACTAATAAACTCTGCAGGCCATTCAGTGTCTTACTTTCCCCTGAATGTCCCATTAGAATGCAGCTCCATCTAAATCTGCACAGGTGCAGTTCCCACGTCAACTGTAAATGGGTTGTGAAGCAGCTCAAAATTCTCATTTTGTGCTTCAAAGTCACCAAAGCGCCGTGTGAACTCAGTGCGCTCAGTTTATCAGCAAAGTGCGCATTTGGGAACACTGTTGCGCTGAATTAGTTCAACATAACTTGGCAACAGGGAAAGTGAGGCAAGTTGCACTGGTGCTTTTTTGACAGCTTCACTTGAAATGCCTTCACCGCATCATACATGTCATGTCCATGAACTGATAGATTTCCTTGCTGAGCTCAAAAACTCTGTTGAGAATTTTTCCCCAACTCAGCCAATGGACCTCTGTATGATAAGGAATGTTGGCAAACTCTGAATCTATTTCCCACATAAAAGACTGAAATTGACAGTGATTTAAACCTTTACAGGGAGTGCAGAATTATTAGGCAAGTTGTATTTTTGAGGAATAATGTTATTATTGAACAACAACCATGTTCTCAATGAACCCAAAACCTCATTAATATCAAAGCTGAATGTTTTTGGAAGTAGTTTTTAGTTTTAGCTATTTTAGGGGGATATCTGTGTGTGCAGGTGACTATTACTGTGCATAATTATTAGGCAACTTAACAAAAAACAAATATATACCCATTTCAATTATTTATTTTTACCAGTGACACCAATATAACATCTCCACATTCACAAATATACATTTCTGACATTCAAAAACAAAACAAAACAAAAATCAGCGACCAATATAGCCACCTTTCTTTGCAAGGACACTCAAAAGCCTGCCATCCATGGATTCTGTCAGTGTTTTGATCTGTTCACCATCAACACTGCGTGCAGCAGCAACCACAGCCTCCCAGACACTGTTCAGAGAGGTGTACTGTTTTCCCTCCTTGTAAATCTCACATTTGATGATGGACCACAGGTTCTCAATGGGGTTCAGATCAGGTGAACAAGGAGGCCATGTCATTAGTTTTTCTTCTTTTATACCCTTTCTTGCCAGCCACGCTGTGGAGTACTTGGACGCGTGTGATGGAGCATTGTCCTGCATGAAAATCATGTTTTTCTTGAAGGATGCAGACTTCTTCCTGTACCACTGCTTGAAGAAGGTGTCTTCCAGAAACTGGCAGTAGGACTGGGAGTTGAGCTTGACTCCATCCTCAACCCGAAAAGGCCCCACAAGCATCATCTTTGATGATACCAGCCCAAACCAGTACTCCACCTCCACCTTGCTGGCGTCTGAGTCGGACTGGAGCTCTCTGCCCTTTACCAATCCAGCCACGGGCCCATCCATCTGGCCCATCAAGACTCACTCTCATTTCATCAGTCCACAAAACCTTAGAAAAATCAGTCTTCAGATATTTCTTGGCCCAGTCTTGACGTTTAAGCTTGTGTGTCTTGTTCAGTGGTGGTCGTCTTTCAGCCTTTCTTACCTTGGCCATGTCTCTGAGTATTGCACACCTTGTGCTTTTGGGCATCCAGTGATGTTGCAGCTCTGAAATATGGCCAAACTGGTGGCAAGTGGCATCTTGGCAGCTGCACGCTTGACTTTTCTCAGTTCATGGGCAGTTATTTTGCGCCTTGGTTTTTCCACATGCTTCTTGCGACCCTGTTGACTATTTTGAATGAAACGCTTGATTGTTCGATGATCACGCTTCAGAAGCTTTGCAATTTTGAGACTGCTGCATCCCTCTGCAAGATATCTCACTATTTTTGACTTTGCTGAGCCTGTCAAGTCCTTCTTTTGACCCATTTTGCCAAAGGAAAGGACGTTGCCTAATAATTATGCACACCTGATATAGGGTGTTGATGTCATTAGACCACACCCCTTCTCATTACAGAGATGCACATCACCTAATATGCTTAATTGGTAGTAGGCTTTCGAGCCTATACAGCTTGGAGTAAGACAACATGCATGAAGAGGATGATGTGGACAAAATACTCATTTGCCTAATAATTCTGCACTCCCTGTATAGTTGGAACACACCCTCCGGTCCATCTGCTTAAAGATGGGGATCACCACCCCGGTCTGCCAGTCCAGGGGTACTGCCCCTGATCTCCACGCAACACTGTAGAGGCGTGTCAACCAGGACAGCCCTACAATGTCCAGAGCCTTCAGGAACTCCGGGCAGACCTCATCCACACCGGGGGCTCTGCCACCAAGGAGTTGTTTAACTGCCTCAGTGACCTCACCCCCGGAAATTGGCGGGTCATCCCCGTCATCCCCAGACTCTGCTTCCTCCTCGGAAGACGTGTCAGTGGGATTAAGGATCCTCGCAGTATTCCTTCCACCGTCCGACAATTTTCTCAGTCGAAGTCAGCAGCGCTCCGCCAGCACTATACACAGTGCAGGTAGAGCACCGCTTTCCGCTCCTGAGACGCCTGATAGTTTGCCAGAATCTCTTCGAGGTAGTCCGAAAGTCTTTTTCCATGGCTTCTCCAAACTCCTCCCACACCCGAGTTTTCACTTCAACCACTGCCCGAGCCGCATTCCGCTTGGCCTGTCGATACCTGTCGGCTGCCTCCGGAGTCCCACAGGCTAACCAAGCCCTATAGGACTCCTTCAGCCTGTTGGCTCCCTTCACCTCTGGCGTCCACCATTTGGTTCGGGGATTGCACCCACGACAGGCACAAACCACCTTGCGGCCACAGCTCAATGCAGCAGCTTCGGCAATGGAGACGCTGAACATGGTCCATTCGGACTCAATGTCCCCAGTCTTCCTCGGAATGCTGTTGAAGCTCTGCCGGAGGTGTGCGTTGAAGATCTTGTGGACTGGGGCCTCTGCTAGGCGTTCCCAGCACACCCTCACTACGCGATTAGGTGCACCGGGTCTGCCCAGCGTCCTCCCCCGCCACCTGATCCAACTCAGTACCAGGAGGTGATCAGTTGACAGCTCAGCTCCTCTCTTTACCCGAGTGTCCAGAATATATGGTTGCAGGTCTGGTGATATGATTACAAAATCGATCATGGACCTGCGGCCTAGAGCGTCCTGGTGCCACGTGCACTTATGGACACTCTTATGTTCGAAAAAAGTGTTCGTTATGGCCAAACTGTGATTTGCAAAGAAGTCCAATTACAAAACACCACTCGGGTTCAGATCAGGGAGGCCGTTCCTCCCAATCATGCCCCTCCAGGTCTCGCTGTTGTTACCCACGTGAGCATTGAAGTCTCCCAGTAGGACAACAGAGTCACCTTCCAGCACCCCACCCAGGGACTCTAAGAAGGCTGGGTAGTCTGAACTGCCACTCTGCGCATAAGCGCAGATGACAGTCAGGACCCGTTCCCCAACCCTAAGGCGCAGGGAACAAACCTTCTCATCCACCGGGAAGAACGCCAACGTACCGGCAGCAAGCCGAGGGGATATTACAATACTCACCCCAGCCCGCCGCCTCTCACCATGGGCAACTCCAGAATGAGACAGAGTCTAGCCCCTCTCCAGGAGATTGGTTCCATAGCCCATGCGTAGAGGTGAGCCCGACTATATCTAGCCGGTACCTCTCAACCTCATGCACTAACTCAGGCTCCTTCCCCACCACAGAGGTGACATTCCATGTCCCGATTGCCAGTCTTGGCAGCCGGGGATCAGTCCGCCAGGGCCTCCACTCCTGGCCGCCGCCCGGCACACAATGCACCTGACCCCTATGGCGCCTCCTGCGCGTGGTGGGCCTGCGGGAGGATGGGCCCATGTCCCCTTTTCGGGCTGTGCTCGGCCGGGCCCCATGGACTAAGACCCGGCCACCAGACGCTTGCCCTCGGGCACCCTCCCCAGGCCTGGCTGCAGGACGGGGCCCGGGTAACCCTATCCCGGGCAGGGTAAATTGTTCCCTCGATGTTTTTCTCATAAGGGTCGTCTGAATCACTCTTTGTCTGGTCACTCACCCAGGACCAATTTGCCATCGGAGACCGTACCAGGGGGCAAAAGCACCCAGACAACATAGCCCCTGGGATCCCTGGGACACACAAACCCCTCCACCACAATAAGGTAGCGATTAACGGAGAGACACAGGGACCCTAATGGGAAAAAAGGAGAGTAATATGGGAGAATTATGGTATATGATTTCTCTTTTTACTCTTAATGCAGCATTTTGGATTAACTGAAAGCTTCTCAAGAACTATATAGCTGGGTATCTGCATACCAATGAAAATGTAGGAGTTTCTAGTATTCAACGAAAGCATTTTTAATGTAAAAAGATCTTATGGTCTCAGCACAGAACATTGTGGAACTCATTGGCTATCTTTCAAGCAAATAAGATTTTTCTTTTGCATGAACAAATTGGTAACTATGATTCAAACCTGCGCAATACAATTCCTGATACCAATGGTGTGTTCTAATCCCTGAAGTAAAATATTGTGATAATATGCTCCTGTCTAACAGGTCACTGCCATATGCCATAAAAAGCAGAAAGAAATCTACTATGATGATGACATTTTTTCCTAAGTGCTGTGTAATCAACAATTGTCAAACTGTTAAACTGCAGCTCTAAGGTGCAGCTGGCATTTCCTTAATGGACTATAAGGATTTGTGTAGAATGAGGGAAATTCTTTTAAATTTTAAGACAACCACATTATAAACAGAAGACAAAGCTTGCCCCATCTAATTGTGAACATCAGAATGAAAAATCATGTGAATACATGGTGCTGAAAATGAAACTACACAGAAACACTTCAGAAAAGAACCAAACTTTTTCATTCAGTCAAAGGGTTTAGTGCTTTACTGGATTGCCTTTGCTTTCATACTTGTACATCACGATAATTATGATTGGACTGATTGAACTGTCCAAATTATGCCCCAGTTGATATGTCAAAAAACAATGTGTCATAGATCCGGTGTTTAGCTCTGGACGCATAACAGCTTTGAATATGAGTATTTAAAGAGGGCTTTAGTAATGAAAGGACATATTTACACATGTATGGCATGATGAGAAGTCAGTGTTTGTTGTTTGGCCAGTCACCAAAGTCCAAATTGAAATATTTCAGAGCATTCTGTATGCATTGGCATGATAATTTGATATGATAATGTTTTGCAAACATTTCATTGTCAGTGGACAGATCATGTTGCTCACCTTTCCCCTTTCCTACACCTTAGGTCTTAGATAACAGTATAGGTAATGATTTGATCAATAAATAAGAGGAATGTTGAGCAAAAAAACCAAATGGAAGGATCAGCTCATTCACAGAGCAAAGGTAAATAAAGGCCATATCTAGTTAAAAAGGCTGTGGGAAAAATGTCTGCTGTATTCATTGCTAGTGTCTTTCGAGGAAAAGCTTTGCTTTTCTGTGAAAACAATTCTTCTATGCGGATTTGGGAACTTCAAAAGAGCCGTTGTGACAGAGGAATGAAAGGACAGGAAACAAGGGAATGAAATGTATTTGCTTAAACCATCACATCAATGTGTAGATAGACAAGCATACAGGCAAAAGCAAAAATCATTCCCCATCTGTTACTCTAAAGGATATTTTGCATCTGTGCAGCCCAGATCTGGCTCCAAAATACCAGTATGTTTCTGAAGTCCAGCTGGAGTAAAGGCATCTTTATGATTTGATGAGAAAGTGAAAGTGGTTGAAAGTGAGCCATGTAAACGTGAATAGATTCAGTGTCACTAAAGTCGATATTAAAAAGAGGGCTAAAACTGCTACGAATGAGAAGGCAAACACAGTATATGACAGAGTGACAAGTTTGTAAAAGGCAAGCTTGTAAAGTTTTTAAAGGCTTGTGAATAGATACAATGTAAGATAATGAAGAAAGAAGGAACTGCTTTGGTCAGAATCAACAGAAAACACTAAAATAAAAGGCAGACACAAAAATTGATCACAGAGTAGTGTTTCTCTATCTAAATGAATGACTTCACCACAAAGGAGTGATGAGGCTACACACGCAAAGATATGCCAGTGCATTTGATGATGTAAGCACATCATCATCAAATCAATGGCCAGTAGATGAAGTTTAGGAGCTAAACAGATTTAGTCCCAACCCAGATGCACAAGCATATTGTCTCCAGCTCTCTCCAGAAGCAAGTGAGGCTTTTTACAAGCTGTCTTTATCAGAGATTTTATGCTTACAAAATGACCGATTCAGGAAAGGATTGAGATGAGAGACGGGGATATAAGAAAAACGGGAGAAGAATAACATTCGAAAAGCTGGCTGCAGAATGTACAGAGCAGTTGGTGAACTGGATACGAAGATAAGCCGAGATGAAGAAAAATGGTTTTTGTTCAACATATGAACTTATATTAATCCTATTCACAACCTCTCATTGTATATCCATGTAACCCTAAGAATGATAAGCATCCACAAATCATTAAAATGAATTTACATATAAGTAATGCAGGGAACATGCACTGAGGGAATTCTAGCCTTCCTCATGTCATGAAACTACTATATATACTATATATACAGGGTGGGCCATTTATATGGATACACTGTAATAAAATGGGAATGGTTGGTGATATTAAAGTCCTGTTTGTGGCACATTAGTATATGTGAGGGGGCAAACTCCTCAAGATGGGTGGTGACCATGGTGGCCATTTAGAAGTTGGCCATCTTGGATACAACTTTTGTTTTTTCAATAGGAAGAGGGCCATGTGACACATCAAACTTATTGGTAATGTCACAAGAAAAACAATGGTGTGCTTGGTTTCAACGTAACTTGAATTTTTGTTAGTTAATCAGCATTAAGAAGCTGTTGGAAAACTGATTTAATTCTGTACCTGTGCATGTGCAATGACAATAAAGTTGAATTCTATTCTATTCTATTTAATTAATTATTGAGATTATGAGATAATTTTGTGTGCATCAGTATCTTAAATATGAGCAATAATTACCTTGAATCGTTGCTCATATTTAAGAGGTTAATGACTGAGAAGGTGATTATAGATAGATTCCTTTTTGTGCTAAACTTGAAATTATAAGTTATCCATCAGAACCTAAAAACATAAATGCAATGGGTTGCCTTGAGTTTTTAAGTTTTTGCAACGTTTTTTTTTTTTACATTGCATAGGGATACAAATGTTAATGTGATCTGTGGTCTCCCACTCAGAGACACAGGTCCCCGAGTTTCTAGCATTAAAGCTACGGGAGGTGCTGAGAACATTCTTCGTGTGAGAGAAAATCTGCTCACATATATACGTAGAGCCAAATACTGTCAATAATGCCCGTGCAATGTTCTTAAGACAATTAAACTTGTCAGGTAGTCGAGCTTTTCAGTTCAGTCAGCTACATTTTGATGTCTTCTGTCTCCAGCCAGTTAAAGAGAGACAATAGCTGCTCATTAAAGCTTTCTTGTTTGATCAGAAAAGAAAACATTGGTCGATACACCTAAAAGTCCTGAAAACGCATAGTGAATTCTGTCTTGAGTCTTCGGAGCGGGCAGCTCCTGAAGCATTTTTCAGTGTTGGAATGTGGACATTTCAACATCGCTTGAAAAAACTGCCAGCTAGTAACGTCCCTCTTACTGGTAGGCGAAGTGATTTTTAGCCAGTTACAAGCTGAATCTGGTAGTCGGGGTTGTTAGCTAAGATACCATCATTAAGAAGTGGCACAACTAATGTGTCTACACGAGCTAATTTCCAATGTGCACCTTTGGCCTGGCTGTAGATATTTATTTTTTAATGCACCTTTTCAGATTAATTCACTACGTGTTGTGCCATCAGTTAATCCTTAGCGTGCCAGCTGTGGCACAAGTGCCCAGGGTTGCCGACCCCTGATTGCATAGCTTTCCTCACATCAAGAAGCTGTCAATCAAAATCAATACAGCTCTTCCTGCATCTGGAGCTTGTGAAAGACTGTGTAAGACTCCTGTTCACTCCTGAACAGGTACAGCTTCACAGCAAGAACCTTGAGAGCAAACTGCTGCTGAAGCTCAATCATCACCTTACTGAGTGAAGAAATGGCGCATTTTTACTAAATATGCCGAAATTGATGCACACCCATACAATATGGTAAAGTCAGCCAACTTTTATGTACATATGTTGAAGATGCCTCGCTCTAATGTTTTTTCTGAGGCTGCTGTGCCATTTGGAGCAAAAGTGAATATAAAGAATAAAGCACATCTTGTCACTGGAAATGGTTTGCACTGTTCATATATTCATATTATTTACTGTAGATATTGGTTAAAAGCTTTATGTTGTGAAAAACTGAAATCTGGAAATTCGAATTGTTGTGCCTTAATTTGTTAATGTTTTTACATAGGGGAGACCGGGGATAGTTGTAACATTTTTGACATTTCTGTCTGTACATTGGAGCTCTTTTAAGGTAGTGGATTCAAAATGTAATGCAAAGTATTTACATGTCTCTGCTATTAAATAGTGCAGCTATTTTCTCTGCAGCACAATTACCCATTGCATGGTATGGCCTCAAACACAAAGAGTGAAATGTTACAATTAACCCCATAGTCTGGGTTAGTTGTAACATATCCTGGGGTGAAATGTAACACAATGAAATAAGGGTACTAACAAAACATTAACATGTAATCTTTGTTTATTCAACACATGAATGCACTTAGAGCCATTTATGTAGCTGTGTGTGTGTGTGACAGAATGCAGAAATCTAGCTTTTGAACATATTCCAACCCCCCAAAAAAGACAAGTTATGGAATTTTCTGCAACTGAATTATTCATTAATTTTGGTTGATCTTCCTTGAGTTTGGCCTCATTGGCTCAGTGGGCATTATAACCTACAACTCTTGCACCAATTTTGAACATAACAATGAAGCTGAAAAAATGTAGTTGTTCACCAGCATCGCAATTCCATTACTTTTTTTCATGGCTTACCTTGGTGTGGTTTGCAAAGTGCTTCAGAAAGATGAGGAAATCTGTTTCTTGCACCCATCCTGATTTATTTCCACTACCAGTACTTCCTGCTGGTCCATCTCTGACACAGAGGTCTGCATAATGTATGTGTAGGAACACAAACAGGCATTAACCGCATATACAAATGCGACCAGTGAACCTCTCTCTGCTGATGTCGTTGCCCCAACTTGTTTAATATAAGTTAAAGTAATAGTGTGGTAAGTTGTAACATCTGCATTATTGTTACAACTAACCCAGACTGTTGCTGTTACAACTGACCCAGACTCCTATAGCCATGAACTAGCTAACATTACAGCCAACGGCTAAAACATTAGCACTAAAGACCTACACAGAATATATCCCCATAGACATACAAATAACATAATTTAAGTTTGATGAGTTTAACTGCAAAGCAGATAATGCTATTAGAAATTGAAATAAAGTAGAAAAACTTACTTTTTGGCATACAAATTACTTTTTTTCGTGTTAAATTGTCTGTGTTTGATGAAATGTGCTGATTTTTCACATGTGATAGCAGAACTGAATTGGGCATGCACAGGATGAGTCACATCATTTGAAACTTAGCCCTGATTGGAGAAATTGGAAGTGTTACAACTGACCCACGTTACAACTATCCCCGGTCTCCCCTATATTCTATTTAAAAATACTAAAAATTTGTATATTTATTTTTGTTTGTATGATAGCATTTATTTAAAAAAAAAAAGTGAAAAAATAAATCAGACATTACAACCAGTTACTCAGTACTTGAGTACAATTTTTAGATACTTGACCCACCTCTGGCCCCAGCCCAGCACTCTGATAAAGTGAGCGATCATTTGCTGTCAAGGCAGCCACTGCTGAACTTCAACAGGTAACAAACTGGTTTGCAGTCAGACTGAAGCTTTCGTTTCTCCCTGTTCATGTTTCTGCGGTACAATCACTGTGTAGATCACTTCAAAGTCTCTTTGTGCTGGTTTTCAGCTTTGATTTGTGCTGTCAGCTTTGTGTTCATACCTAAATACCAAGAGAAAGATCACGTGTGTCCTTATTAGCATAGGGATTTGTTTTGGTGTGTGGGGTTGTAGCCTCAGTTTATTTTATTTCAAGCCAAGATGAAAATAATCATGGGAAAGTGTTTAAACAGACATTAACACGTTTACATGAAAATACATATTACCTACCTAGCTTAATTGTTTCTGGTGACTGAGGAATGTACTTCATACCTTTCATGCTCACTTCTTGGCTTTAACTATATTGTTCTCCCCCTGCTGGTATCGCAACCTCTGCATATAATAATGCTTAAGCACTTATGTTTAATTCAAATGGACATGGTGGACCAGCATGTCTATTACATGCTTTGCTGTGATATGGGATGAAATAAAATACATGTTAACATATCTCCCCCTGCTGGTACAGCAACTTCTGGATTTATGTCCATTTCAAGCTTTACCTCATCAAAGTGTGAAAAAGACATGGTGGAACCTTCATATATATTACACAAAATTTCAGTTTGTTTCTTGTCTTTGTTTTTTTTTTTTCTTTGTTTGTTTTTGTAACATTTTAATGTCTGTATTTTAAAAAGTAAAGCACAATTCCTCAAGTCTTGTGTTTTCCTCTTGCAAATGCAGGTGAGCCAACCAAGCACAACAATGCAAATGTTTAACATCCAAGAATTAACTTCCACGCTTTCACTATGGAACTACAAATATTTTACTGCAGATAATTCCTACATCACAAACTATAGAAACAGTAGGTGTTGATCACAGACCTTTCTGGTTTTCTGAGGGGTGGGGGTGCAGGGGTGTTATCTGCAGCATGTTGCCCCTCTTTTACCCAGATTGCTGAAACTCATCAGAAGGAAGGAAAGCCTGCTTCACTTGATGAGATCAACAGAGACTTCAGATATTTTAGCTCTGTAGTGTTTGTAGTATTATACAATTCAAATTCTCACATGTGATTGATTCAGTGAGTGATGGTCAGGTTATAGAAAGTGTGGCTGCCCCAACAGCAGCAAAGCCAATAAGCCGTGCTTATAGCATTTCTTCACATGACCTTCATAGCAAGCTCCAAAGTGTCGCTATTCAATTCAGCAGACTGAAATAAGAAGCTGGAGATCTCACCTTTGGAGATAAATATGATGGCATGCGCTTGTCATGTAACAAAAATATTTCTTGGAATGTTTATGTGAAATATTTGATGATCTGCTTTTCTTAAACCTCGTCATTTTTCTTCCATTTAGCTAACCATAGTTTTCACACTGCTCTGTGGCATGATAAAAAGTAAGAAAAGAATGGGAGCCAGATCATCTCCACACCTACGCAGTATGATCCTTACTATCATAAAAGCAATTAATTTTTTTTCATTTATTTTATGACCTTTTTACACCTCAAAGGATCATATTTTTATTGCATTGTAGACACTGATCTGGAACTTCTGGTCAACATCTTTTGCAAGGATTTGTATTGCACCATTTGCCAGGAGTGCATTGTTTAGAGAGTGATGTGATGTGCGATACCACTGATTTCATTTTCGATCCGATACCAAGTAAAATTCAGGATGGTATGAATGCAGCACTAAAGGACTCCGTGAGAGACGTCTGTCTTGCCCTAGCAGAACCTGTCCCTCTCGTCTCCTCCTCTTCAGTTCGCATCAACATACGCTCGTCATATTCTGTGATATGATTTACTGTGAGGTATTTGACGAGGTTAGTGGTGTTGCCACAACACCTTGCCACATGTATCACAAACCATGTCTCGGCTGTTTGTGGAGGTAAAATACGTCCACACATGACTCCATTTACGCTCAGCCATTGTTGTGAGTGCGCACACTAAGGGGCTGGACACATTTATACAGTCATATTTTGCATATGACTAAGAAAGGCGGAAGAGGAAGTAGTTCCTTCCAATGTAGACAATCTGAATGATATAGTTTCTTTCCACTGTGTTCCTGTTAATGATAAACTACAAATTTACCCTAAATTACTAAAATATTGATATTTTAATGTGAGAATCGATTCTAGAACATAAATGACTGGAATCGGAGGAATCGATATTTCAGTATTGATCCGCACATCACTAGTGATCAGCGGATGAGTGACCTGCTTGTGTCAAGTCACTGCAGGGATGAAGAGCAAAAGTGCCAGTGGTGATGAATGCGGAACAGGACACCCACAGGGACAAGAAGTATGCCCGTGAATTTGAGCTAAATTATTACTCATCATCTAGACAAGGGTTCTAAAGAGTTCAGAGAGGTTTAATGGTGGAAGGGGGAAGAGTGAGATGAAAGACAGATGCACCAAAAGACCAAAAGAATGTTTTTGTCACAATCTCCACTCTGTGACTCCAATCTCTGCTGTGTGGTTTTGTTTTTGTCGTTTTCCACTATTGCATTTGTTCATGAAATACAGAATGGATTGAAATAAAACTAAACAGACCAATAGACCAAACCAAACAGATTGGTCTGTTTGGCTTGTCTGATATCAACATTACTTAAAAAGTCTGGATTGAAATGTATCGGATTTGTATTGTTGTTGTAGATCGAGTTTATACGAAATTCTCTTTATATAGAATTTTCACGTGTGTGTGTGTGTGTGTAAAATCTTGCAGTTGTGTGTAAAATCTGGTCAGATTCAGTCTGCTGGGAGCTTCATGAAAGTGGGTTAAATGACTTCTACTGAGTGAATGTTGCTTTTTTAGATCTGAAGCACTGCCACTGTCATGGTTCTGGGTCATTTGACACAGTGTTTTGAGTTTTTCTTATATTTTGGTACCTGTTATTATAATTATTATTTTCATTTAACTGGTTAGTTCTGAGTTTATTCTTATTACCTCACTGAGTTTACTTATGATCAGTTTAGCTATTTGTTTATTAGGTTCCCTTGGGTCTTTGTCCTCTGTGCCCCTCTCTGTGTGTCTCTGTTTATGTGTGCATTTATTCCAAACCTCCTCTGTCTGTCTTGTGTGTTCTCCCCAGCCTGTCTTGTCCTCAGTATGTGCTCCATAGTTATGTCGGCATCGTGTCTCCCAATGTCACTTCCCCATTCCCTTGTTAAGTCAAAGTGGCTTAGTCTGCCTTTTTCCTGTTTTATTTTGACAGAAATAAAACACTCTATGTTCAGTGTGTTTAGTTTTGCAGCTCGAGATTCATTCGTTTCAGCTGTGTCCCCCATGTTTTTCCACTTCCCCTCATCACCTCCTGTCTGTATATATTGTGTGAGTTTTCCCCCGACCTTTGTCATCGCGTTTTATTTCCCCCGTGACTCTCCTGTGTCCCTCCTATGTTTCCAAGTTTTCTCTAATGTTCCAGGTTTTGTCTTGTTTTCTTAGTTTCTCCAGTTCAGGCGATCCTCTGTTAGTTTGTTTTTTATGTTTCTTCCCCATTGGTTATATCTGCTTAAATAAGCGGCACGCTTTCAGTTAATTCCTGACTTTGTCTTTTGTGGTCTGCATTTGGGTCCTCACATAAAAAGAATTCACACAATCTGCCTCGCATATCGTGACAGCTGCTGGAGGAACATAATATGAGAAAACTTAACACTGGATTAGAAAAAAATACTGATCTGTAATCATTAGTCAGTCCATTCTCAGCAGGATCTACTCATGGATTTACCTGATTTACTACTGTTCTGGTTGATAGCAATACCACGTTCTGGATACACTTCATGCAGTGTCAGTGCAATGCTGTGCACCAACAATAAGACCCAGATTATTGCAGTGAAATGCTACATTACATGAATTTATAGCAAGGACCTTGAGGAAAATGCACTCATATAAAGATCCCCATAAATGTGCTGCAGTGTCTGGGAACAACACACAGTATGTGTGTTGTTAATATGCAGCACAGACAAAACAAGACTGGCAACATTGTCAATCATCTCATGTAAATGTTGTCTAATTTTATAACATCTCCACTTGTTCACGGCTGAGCGCCTGACTAATGACTGTGCTCTGAGTGCTGTCGCAGAGCTCCACGAATGGTGTATTGATCAGAAAAATAATGCCACAGCTGTAGTTTAGTATAGCCATATGGTCATAACACAAACACCCAAGAAACAAATGCAGGCTATATATGCAAAGACATGCATTTCTGAGGGATTTACACAGCAATTAATGTCCAACCAGGTCATCTGAGTTTAACCAGCCTTTTCTCTTGTTCACTCCTTACTGTCTGCAACGTCCTCACTGGTTATTCTTTTAATTCCCCCATAATGCTGTCTACCCTCTTCCCCTTGTCTGTCCTGTTCTCCTTCATTGTCAAATTCTTGGATGTTTGCAGAGTCCTGTCCCATTTAAAAAAGGGATTGTGACAGTGAAAAATAATTGTATCAACACAATTTTCCGATGTAAATGGTTAACATTTGATTAGTATCACTTTGTTCCAGAGGCCTTCACTACAAAGCAGGATTATTGAGATAAACTCGTTTATCTCTGTTTTCAGTATTACAAAAGTGTCTCACTTCTTTCCAGGGTACATTGTCATGATCATTTATGTTGTAGACCTCCCCAAATCCAGGTTCTGGTCCAGGTAAAAGATGAACAGGTACAAAATATTTTTTTTAGAAAACAGTATCACAGTTAGTGGAACATTGTGTAGAGAGTAAGAGGGTGTAGTTTTTTTGCTTTCTTGCAAATATGAATATGAAATATGAATTCTTAGAAACAAATGTATCCCTAGATTCTTCTTGTAGTCTGCACTCGATTTTAAAGCAGGTTTATTGGTCAATCAGATGCAGAGTTCATGATTAAATATATTATTTTTTTATTTATTTTGCAACTGTTATGCAACCATCCTTTTTGTTAAAGTGGGCATGATAAACACTACATATAAAAACTAATTTATACCATACTCTAAAAAACTATCATAGATTTAACATGGTTTGTAAAGCGGGATTTAAGAAATAAGGGTTTAAAGTTTTAAAGCATGTTTAGCGCCATCTTGTGCCAGTACAGAACGTGACATCATTGGGTTTGTTGGGACTTTAATGTAAAAAAAACCCCAACGACATTGTTATGGCTGCATGCAACCACACAATTGAAATACTTGGGAAATGTTCATGTTTACTTTTTTGTCTTATTTTTACATTGTGCTCTAAAGCTTCTGTGATCATAAGTTAACCAATTAAACACTTTGAGTTTATCTGTAATGCATTACAGCAGTAAGCTATAGCCTGAATGGTGGCATAGAATCTGTTTTGCATTGTTTGTTATTTTATATGGGTATATGCTATATTAGTTATTTTTCTGTTCTTTTTTAGTTACTTCCTTCCTGGTTTGGGTGAAAAAGGAGGCTAAGGATGGAGCTGGTGCGGAATGCGGAATCCAATAAAATGGACTGAACCATCTATTTTGATCATGCAGGGGGGAATGGGGTTCTTCTTGAATCATGGTTAGCTGTTATCTCTGTAGTTTTCACCTTAGGTGTATACAATGGTTTATTCATTTGCTATATAACTGGAGCTGTTTCTCATTTGGGCAGGTCAGTTTGTTGAGTTATGTTTTGTTAAGTGGCTTTTGGGTAGAGTTTTGTTAACCTCTTTTATCGGCCCAACCCGCAAGGTTGGATCTTAAAGTAGTTTGTTTTTGTCATTTTTATTTTTTGTAATCATTTTGTCCTTTTTGGGGTATAATAAACCCTTTTTTTAAGATTACATCTGTGCCTGTATGTTCTTGGATGCTTGGTCCCTGGTAGATATACTGTCCACTTTCACTCTGTGTCTTAATTAGTATGTGCTTTTCCGTTGTTGGCTAGCTGCACTGAAATGGGAAGATGGATCAAAGTTCTGCTTTAAGAAAATAGATTAGATTTTTTTTGTGTGCAGTCTGAAAATAATCACAGAACAGTATTTAAACAGACATTATTAACACATTTACATGCAAATACATATTAGCCACCTAGCTTAATTAGTTCTGGACCCTGGAATGCACTTCATAGCTTTCTTGCTTACACAACTTCTTGGCTTTAAATGTATTGTCTCCCCCTGCTGGTACTGCAACACCTGCATGCACTACTGGAACTTCAGCATGTGTGTTCATTTCAAATGGGCATGGTGGACTAGTGTGTCTATTGCATGGTTTGCCATGATATTGGGATGAAATGAAATACATGTTAACTTTTTTATTGGAGTAAATTTAAACTGTAATCTATAAAATGGTGTAAAATAAAATTTTACTGGTATTGGCAAATACCAGTAAAATTTTACCATAACTTTGCCATTGAATATATATAACTTCAAATTGTAATCACGTTTCTCCCCCTCACTACACTTAATCATCATCAATCATTCATGACTTTTAAATATCTATGATAGCTGTTCTAGGGAATAATCTTAGATCTGCGAATAATCTTGCTTGCTTTGCAACTTTGGTTTAAGAGTACTATAATGTTCCTTGTTTGCTAGCATATCCTCTAATTTATGAGTGTATCTAAAGGGATTTTCACTTTTTGTGGAATTAGATTTTGTTTTTAATGATTTTCAAACTAACTGGCATGTAAATGGTCCTGTCATGTTTACTAAATGACCAACACTATTTCTGCTCATCTAAGTGAACAGATGTAAATAATACAAAGCAAAAAAGGGAAAAAAAGATATAAAATAGATATTGCTGGGATTGACCAAATATATGACATTTTTCTGACCAATAACTCTGTAGCGAACCCCCCTGAATGAAGGATGACACTTTACTGATGACGTTTTGAAGGTTTAATGGCAGTAAACCATCAATCTCACTGTAAGAGCTGGGGATGTATACATAGAAACAGCGTGTAAGCAAAAATAATCCACACTCTTACAATCGTAAACCTTATAACATGAAGTTTCAACGTAACATTTAACAAATGTAGCGACTGTCACAAAAACATCTAAACGTGTCCTCATTTATATCATAACCATACCTTGTGCCTCTATCAAGGGGGCTGCTAATGACAAAAGAAATCTCCATAGACTCCGTTAAGCCATCACATTTCAAAACTCCCGCGACTGCAAATTGCGCCAAAAACTGTTTTACAGGAAATCGTCCCATCAAAATAAAAGCTTCTACACCCAAACAGGAAGTTGGTAGTAGAAAACAGCAATGAGTGCCAAAATAAGGTGCAAGGAAAGGCATTCAGGGTTATTTACAAACTCTTTGAATCCACTTCAACCAGTAGTATTATTAGGTTGGATTATTAAGTTATGTTGAACTTGCAATAATATATTTTGTGGTCCATATGATCCACTGAAATCATGATTTAGTCCGTAACTGTCTATTGTCTGTTTGATGATTAAACTTTTTATTGCTTGGGAATAAAGTCGGTAGCAAAAGATATGTGCAGGACCTATAGCTTATTCTTGAGTGATCTCATGAAAAAGCAATTTTTTGTTAGTGACTGAGCTTGCCTGCATTGCAAACTTTTGTGAAGATTACAAATAAATTTCTGATTTGTTAATGAAAAGTGCCATAAAACTACTCTAAAAAGAAGATATTTGAAACCAAACACACCAAAGACATGACATCTGAGAGCTAGTAATCTTTCTTTTGCTTACACTTTACTGTGTGATTAGCTCTAATAGATGCACCAACCTGTAGTATTGTTAGGTATTAAGTTTTATTGAACCTGCATTATCCAGTCAATTTTGGATCTATCAATTCTGGATTTAACAGGAAGCCAATAAAGGTAAGCCCATATAGCAGAAATACACTCTCTCTTTCTAGTCCCTATCAGTACTCTTGCTGCATTTTGGATTAACTGAGGGCTCTTTAGGTAAGTTTCTTTAGGACATCCTGAAAATAACTAATCAGAGTAGTCCAGCCTATCCTCTAATATTAGAAATATCATAATTTTAGAGAAATCAGAAAGCAGTCTTACATATTTGTTTAATATGCGCATTAAAGGATATATCCTGGTCAAAAATGACTCCAAGGTTCCTCACAGTGTTACTGGAGGCAAAGGTAATGCCATCCAGAGTAAGAATCTGGTTCGGGCGTCCAGGTACACACCGGCTCACTCCTTGGCGGCCGCTTATCGGGGCCTGGAGCCTGGGGCTCGCTCGGGCCACTTCGGAGGTGGGGTGCCCCCGGCCTCTCGGCCTGGGGCTCGGTCACTCAGGCACGGCTGGCTGCCGGCGGAGCTCACGGGCACGTCACTGCAACTCCCCCTGGCTTCTGCTCCGCGGCTGCTGAGTGAGCCCTCATCTGGGACTCTCCTCAGCTCTTTCTGGGACAGTGGCACGGCTGCCCCTCTGTTGGTCTTCCTTGGTCTCTTGTGTTCTGGGGGCCTCTGGATGTCTGGAGTTTTGATCTCCTCCATACCTGCTTCATGCCCTGGAGGACGGGGCTGTGGCCCCCCCACACCCTCTAGCAGATCATTACATGAAGGAACCTTTTAAAAAAAAAACAAAAAAACAAGCGCGTCCATGTTCACAGGTGTACACACGGGTGATCACACCCACAAACTACACCCTTTTTGGCTCCTACCTCAAAGCACACTGTGTTCTGTTGATCTTATGTGCTGCACAATAATGTTTAATATTTAGTATTTACTGTCATATTCCCATATATCATTGTGATGTTGTTTATTCTATTACTCTTGTTCTCTTCTGCTTGTTTTCTTTTTTCTTTCTCAGCAGGCGATCCAGCTGATTGATATATGCATTTTTTTTCTCTTTTTTTTTTCTTTTTTTTCTGCCCGTTCTGTTGGTTTTTGTCTTTTGCCCTTCTCCCCCGTCCCTCTTCTCAGCTGTTTCTCTTTCCCTCTTTCTTTCTCCCCTTCTTTCCCCCAGTCAAGTTTGTCCCGTATTCAGTAAGTGAAAATAAAATAAACAATAAAAGGTGAATCAAATGGACCATTACGGCAAGGCTGGGATGGTCAATTTGGTAAAGTAAATCCGTTGGGCATCTTTCTTTGCCTTTAGACAACAATTCTGATGGCAAAAAAGCCAAACGGGACAGGCAAAAGGGAAAAAAAAAAAAAAAAAAAAAAAAAAAAAGAATCTGGTTCGATACCATATTTCTAAGATTTCAGTTTTTAAACATCAGTTTTTATCTGAATTTAGAAGCAGAAAATTAGAGGTCATCCAGGTCAAAATCCAAGCCGTGGCCCACTCCCACAATACGCAAAGACCTTTAACAGTTCTTCGGTTTCACCAATTTATCGATGATGTCACGGCTGCGGTGCCAGACATGGTTTCTGGGAATTAGGACCCAAAATGCAGGCACTGGCTGAGATGCGAATGAGCTTTATTAATAAGGTAGGTGATATGAACAGAAACATAAAGGGCATTAACAGAACCTAAGGATAACCTATACTGGGAAAAGCTAACAAAAACAGACCTGAAACCTTAAATGGAGACGCAGGGAGACTCGGGGAAACAACACAGACAGACCAGTAACGAGCACAAGAGGACACACACTATAAGTACACACAGAGGGAGACGCAGGCTGTGCCCGAATTCACGGGAAGGATGCTTAAAATGCAATATTTGGATGCAATGACGTCACAGCAACGCGACGAAGGCTGTCCGAATTCAAAGAGTACTCAAAAGCTGTTTCCGAATTCAAAGAGTACTCAAAAGCTGTGTCCGAATTCAGGGGAAGGATGCTTAAAATGACATATTTGGATGCAATGACGTCACAGTGACGTGATAAAAGCTGTCCGAATTCAAAGAGTACTCAAAAGCTGTGTCCGAATTCAGGGGAAGGATGCTTAAAATGACATATTTGGATGCAATGACGTCACAGTGACGTGATAAAAGCTGTCCGAATTCAAAGAGTACTCAAAATGTGGCGAGAAATGCTTCCTACTTTTCTGCGAATTTGAGGGTTAGTTGTGTCCGAATTCAGGGGAAGGATGCTTCAATGCCATATTTGGAGGCGATGACGTCACAGCAACGCGACGAAGGCTGTCCGAATTCAAAGAGTACTCAAAAGCTGTGTCCGAATTCAGGGGAAGGATGCTTAAAATGCCATATTTGGATGCAATGACGTCACAGCGACGCGACAAAGGCTGTCCGAATTCAAAGAGCACTCAAAATGTGGCGAGAAATGCTTCCTACTTTGCCCCGAATTTTAAGGATGGGTCCGATGTATTCTTCGTGTCCTAATATATCCAAGGATTCATTGCGGGTCATAGGAGATTTGTTCTTGATAACAATGGTGGTCGAAGCGGGAGAGGAAAACACTTTCAAATGCAAGTATATGAAAATCTGGTTGTACAAAAGTTTAATTGTTATAGCGGTTGTGTTGTTAAGCTTAGGGCATCTCCATAGACATGTTTTTTTTATTTTATTTAAATAACCGTAAAGTAGCTTGTATGGTGAGTCCCGCGGTTTTTCATGTATTCCCGCTTACATACAGCTAATTTTGATTTTTTTCAAATTGGTGATATGTTGTGGGGAACAAAGACCAAACGGCTTAGTTTATGAAAACGAGGAGAAAACGATCACCTCTTCACTGGGGTGAAGAATTGGGCCGCTACGACGTGGATGTGCAAGAATAAATCAATTTACACATCATATTCATATGAGTACGGTTCTATTAACGCCCATGCTGTACAGTAGCAGTCCCCAGCCTTTTTTGCGGCACAGACCGGTTTATGTTAGACACTTAGCGGCCTTTAAGGTGTCGCGGATAAATACAACCACATAAAATGATCCGACCAAGACAAAAACTGTGGTATTTTGTAAATATAATAATAAACGTGAATGTACTGTGTAATTGTGTAACTTTATTAGCAGCGTCCTCCTGAAAATGCGCCAACATTGAGAGTAACATCCTCCTCTGCCGCTTAATGCTTTCTGGTCACTATGGTAACGTGTAAATATTTCTTTCAAAATAAGACACACAGCTACAACAAGGGAAAAGACCCAGGGAAACAGAGTTAATGATAAAAACCCTGAAAACCATAAATTTCACACCGGAGCCTCAACTCTCATGGCCCGGTACCAAACGACTCACTGACCACTGCTGTACAGAACCGGTGATGTCCAGACGGTATTCCACTGGTGTTCTGCTCTGAAAACTTTTGGATTTAGGGATTAACATAGTTGCCATGGTTTCCTTTCTTCTCTTATTTGTTGTGTGTGATAAGGACAATTCTGGAGAAGATGGGCCATGGGAAATTCACCCCCTTGCAGGCCAGGAGACATGGGATAACTTTAAAAAATACAAAGTACGTATGTGTGTTATCAAGAAGATAATTCTCAAGAACACAAGTTAATAAATGTGCAATTACTAAGAGTTGTTGTGGTGTTTTTATTTGCCTGGTGTCATTTTTGATTTCTTCTGCCTTTAGGATTGCAAGTATCCAGGCTCAGGACAGGGAGTCAGTGGGAAGCCCACTGCTGCTACTTGGCCTTGGTTTGCCCTCATGGATGAGGTGATAGGATAGATGCCTTCCATTAAGCCTCCTGTCCTAATGTCTTCTCTCCCTGAGGACACTCCAGGGCCAAGCACAGCAGTGGGTGACCAAAACGACAGTGATGACGAAGCGGCTACAACAGGGAGAAAGAGGAAAAGAGACAGGGATGATGAGCTGCTAGACCTCATCAGAGAGGACATGAGGCAGCAAAGAGAGGCTGAGAAGAGGAGAGAGCAGGGAGAGGATGGACAGACTGTTTTCACTTCTAGAAAGATTAGTTCCAAAATGAGTTATGTATTGAGAAATGTATTTATTTGAATATATTTGTTACATTGTTATATGTGTTGCATTAGTTTAAAGGTTTTATGTTATTAATAAATTGATTCAAACAAACAGTAATTGTCACTGAACTTTGATTTACAGGCATTTTTAACATGTATGAACTTAATGCTAACTTTGAACAATATTACATGGATATTTATTTGATAGCAATAAAGTAAATACAGTGGGGCAAAAAAGTATTTAGTCAGCCACTGATTGTGCAAGTTCACCCACTTAAAATGATGACAGAGGTCAGTAATTTGCACCAGAGGTACACTCCAACTGTGAGAGACAGAATGTGAAAAAAAAATCCATGAATCCACATGGTAGGATTTGTAAAGAATTTATTCGTAAATTAGGGTGGAAAATAAGTATTTGGTCACCTCAAACAAGGAAAATCTCTGGCTCTCACAGACCTGTAACGTCTTCTGTAAGAAGCTTTCCTGTCCCCCACTCGTTACCTGTATGAATGGCACCTGTTTGAACTCATCATCTGTATAAAAGACACCTGTCCACAGCCTCAAACAGTCAGACTCCAAACTCCGCCATGGCCAAGACCAAAGAGCTTTCGAAGGACACCAGGAAAAGTATTGTAGACCTGCACCAGACTGGGAAGAGTGAATCTACAATAGGCAAGCAGCTTGGTGTGAAAAAATCAACTGTGGGAGCAATCATCAGAAAATGGAAGACATACAAGACCACTGATAATCTCCCTCGATCTGGGGCTCCACGCAAGATCTCATCCCGTGGGGTCAAAATGATCATGAGAACGGTGAGCAAAGATCCCAGAACCACACAGGGGGACCTGGTGAATGACCTGCAGAGAGCTGGGACCAAAGTAACAAAGGTCACCATCAGTAACACACTACAACGGCAGGGAATCAAATCCCGCAGTGCCAGACGTGTTCCGCTGCTGAAGCCAGTGCATGTCCAGGCCCGTCTGAAGTTTGCCAGAGAGCACATGGATGATACGGCAGAGGATTGGGAGAATGTCATGTGGTCAGATGAAACCAAAGTAGAACTTTTTGGTATAAACTCAACTCGTCGTGTTTGGAGGAAGAAGAATACTGAGTTGCATCCCAAGAACACCATACCTACTGTGAAGCATGGGGGTGGAAACATCATGCTATGGGGCTGTTTTTCTGCCAAGGGGACAGGACGACTGATCCGTGTTAAGGACAGAATGAATGGGGCCATGTATCGTGAGATTTTGAGCCAAAACCTCCTTCCATCAGTGAGAACTTTGAAGATGAAACGAGGCTGGGTCTTCCAACATGACAATGATCCAAAACACACCGCCCGGGCAACAAAGGAGTGGCTCCGTAAGAAGCATTTGAAAGTCCTGGAGTGGCCTAGCCAGTCTCCAGACCTCAACCCCATAGAAAATCTGTGGCGGGAGTTGGAAGTCCGTGTTGCTCGGCGACAGCCCCAAAACATCACTGCTCTCGAGAAGATCTGCATGGAGGAATGGGCCAAAATACCAGCTGCTGTGTGTGCAAACCTGGTAAAGACCTATAGTAAACGTTTGACCTCTGTTATTGCCAACAAAGGTTATGTTACAAAGTATTGAGTTGTATTTTTGTTATTGACCAAATACTTATTTTCCACCCTAATTTACGAATAAATTCTTTACAAATCCTACCATGTGGATTCATGGATTTTTTTTTTTCACATTCTGTCTCTCACAGTTGAAGTGTACCTCTGGTGCAAATTACTGACCTCTGTCATCATTTTTGGTGGGGGAACTTGCACAATCGGTGGCTGACTAAATACTTTTTTGCCCCACTGTAACAATAACAATTAAACAAGAATATTTCAAATACACAGTATGTAAATGTTACGAGAGGGCTGTTAAGAGAGCCTCCGTACAAAAAAAAAAGAATAGGAGTTCTAGTAGGGACCAGCAACAAACCACCACGCACACACTGCAATGGGTTACACAAAATTTATTTGTTCTTCCTCTAGGCAAACTACCGGCTGAAGACAACTCCGGCCAGGGATCCGAAGCCCAAATACCACCACGGTCCGAGTCCTTCGCCTAGTTTACAAAACAGGGGAGAGAGGGTCACTGCACGAACATGCAACCAACACGGATCAATCCTGCAGCTCCCTCAAACAGGTTTGCCACCCACCTGTTTAGACTTTAACTTCGTTCCAGGCTGGGTCTCCACATCTCCTCCCGGCAGTTAGACTTCCCAGAACTGGTCCGATTTTTCTTATTGGGGCACAGGAGGTCTCCAGTCTAGTGCTCGTTTTCCTCTTTTCCAACACGTCCTCTCTTTTCCAGCACGTCCTCTCTTTTCCGGCACGTCCTCTCTTTTCCAACACGTCCTCTCTTTTCCAGCACGTCCTCTCCCAGCTCCATAGAAATGAGTCCTCCTTTCCACGTCCTCCGTTTCGTTAAAAGCAAAACCAGGCCAGGCAAAATAAAATCCTTTCCATTAAAAATGTGCACACTTTGTCCTCGATCTCCGGGGCTCTCTTACTTCACCGAAGTCCTACTAAAAACAACAACACCACTTCCTGCTTCCTCTCCCCTTTATAAAGAGCAACTCCAATCGGCCGCTCCCTGTATTCAACTCCGCCTCACTGGCAGCTGGGCTAGAGTAAAATCTCCCCTCCCACATAGGCACAACAACCGTAAGTAAACACGAAAACATGCAATAAATCCAAAACAAACTCAAAAAACAAAATCAACAAAACTTAAGGGGGGGGGGGGTTCTCTCCGTCCCTTCCCACCGTGCTATACTCCGTAACATAAAGATGAAAAAACAATATTTACAGTTGCTCTTGAACAACTGTAATAGATTACAGGAAGTCTCTGGCAGTGTTGCTGAATCTGCCCGAGCAAGATCAGACATGGACGGGGTGCTGCAACTGAGACCTGCGGTTTGTCTTTTCTGGTCAGCGAGTGGAGAATCACACAGGGTGGTCTGCAAAGAGAGCTTTTGGATGCTTCCTCCCACTGCCCACTGCATTGTCCATCCACAGGGTTTGCAGGGCTGGCTCAATCGACGGCTGCCACACCACTAAGATGTTATCAGAAATATGCAAGCAGGAGATGGTGGATGCTATATTATTAGTATAATATAATATACTAATAATACTGTAGTAGACAACAGTTTGATAAAGTAAAAACAAACAAACAAACAAACGATTAGATTCTATACTTTTCAAAGATATTTAGTTTATATATTTTATATGATACAGTACATGTGTGAGAATGACTGGTGTTGTGCCAAAAAATGATCGTCTGCCAAAAACTGATTTCCGTTATTTGCCCTAAACTGATTGCTCGTATTTAACCTGCTATAAATAACTTGTTGGTCTATAATACGTGAAATGTATCCCTCATTAATGATATCAAGTCACTTTGAGCCACCAGCAACATTCCTGTAACAAGGTAAAAGCTGCAATCAGTTTTTGGCACTGACTTTTCTATATCCTTTATTTATCCAGTTCAAAAACATCTTGTTGACATTTGAATTGTAGTTTTTAAGAGTAATCTGGCCAAGAGGACAGCAGACAGTGCAACAAATATATCAATTGTACCTACATTATAACCAGAGTTATAAAGATGCTTGAACAATAGGTAATTATTGCATATATAAAACCCCTTAGTAAACCATGTTCACCAAAGTCTATTTACCAACGTACATAAAGATATTACACATATTACACACGGAAACATTGGAAATCAGTTTTGGCAGGCGAACACTTTTTTTGGCACAACACCAGCAATAATTCAACTATCTAAAGGAAATTATTTTACCTAGATATGATTGTCTCTGATGAGCCTAAGGTACAAAACATGCAGGCGACAAGGATAAGGTTTTTGTAGATCCTCGAGAATTAAAATTGTCCAAACAACAGAGCGACATTTCTGGGTCCATTTTAAAGTTTTTGCGACCGGAAAAACACGCAAGTAAGGGCGGAGTTGAAGGCTAGGAGGCTGTCCACAGCCCATCTGTTATGTTGGATACTTATTGTTTGTTCAATAAAGTTTCTTTGGAGAAACAAAGGGGGCTGTCCACAGCTGCTCACTTCCTGACTACCCGTCCGTCTAAGGACACTACCTTGTGACGTAGGTAGGTAGTGTCCTTATGAGCTTCCTTCCCCTGAATTCGGACACAGCAGCGGAATGGCAAACAGTAGGAAGACACAGCTAAACCTAATTGACCTGACGAGACAGGGGAAACGCAAACTGAACACAAACAGGAAATACACAGACAGGACTAAGAGACATGAGCGCCTTTAAGCGCCTTGAGACGACTGTTGTTGTGATTTGGCGCTATATAAATAAAATTTAATTTAATTTAATTGAATGATACAGACAGAGAACGGAGGGAAAACAGAGTACAGGGACCAGAATGATATGAGGGGCAAAGGAATCCACAAACTAAGAAATAAGGAACAGAAACCAAAACATCAGTAACCAAGAAGAAAACAGACTAATAAAAAATAATACAAAATCAAAACTGTGACCCAGGACATTGACAGACATTTCATTTTATGTAGCTACACCAATAACTTGTCTCAACCCCACCAAAATTCTGTTTTTCTGGTCCCCTGAAGCTGAAGCAGCCTGTTAAACTGAAACAATAATTCACCTCTGCACCTGTTGTGATCCACCAGGACACCATGAAACATATCATTATAGAAGTAGATGCATGAGATTCTGGAGTTGGGGCCGTACTAACCCAACGTTATGGACCCCAAGGTAAATTGCAATCCTTTGCCCTAGTCTTGCGTCGCATCACTCTTGCAGAGAGGAATTATGATGTGGGCGACCGGGAGCTATTAGCAGTCAAGTTTTCCCTTTTAACAGGAAGAAACCTCCAGAAGAACTAGGCTCAGGGAGGGGTGGCCATCTGCCACAACCAGTGGATAAAGACGGACAAAAACATACTGTAAGAGAGATTAACCTGAGAGTAAGAGCGTAAGAGAGCTTAACAATAACAAATAATTAAATGCAGAGAGGTGTATAAATACGTGGTGAGTGAAAAAGGTGAGTGAGGAAGAAAGCCTCACTCCAATGCCAGGTGAACTACCTCTCAGTGTGACTTCAGCAGAGATGAGGCAGGCCCTACAGAGGATTAAGAAGACACATCTGCAGGAGTTCACAATATTCTAGTATTGGTACTGAGAGACTGTGCACATCAGATGTCATTCCCTTCTGTTCACCCTGCTAACATACAGTGGCTTGCAAAAGTATTCGGCCCCCTTGAACTTTTCCACATTTTGTCACATTACAGCAACAAACATGAATTAATTTTATTTGAATTCCACCTGAAAGACCAATACAAAGTGGTGTACATGTGAGAAGTGGAATGAAATTCATACATGATTCCAAACATTTTTTACAAATAAATAACTGAAAAGTAGGCTGTGCGTAATTATTCAGCCCCCTGAGTCAATACTTTGTAAAACCACCTTTTGCTGCGATTACAGCTGCCAGTCTTTAGGGTATATCTCTACCAGCTTTGCACATCTAGAGAATAAAATCCTTGCCCATACCATACTTGCCCAGACACAAAGGATAACTGTTTGCCTTTCCTGGACTGCGCTGTGCACATCGAAGAGAATGGCAACCTCAACATCGAAGTTTACCGGAAGCCAACACACACAGACCAGTACCTCCTCTTTGACTCCCATCACCCCCTGGAACACAAACTTGGAGTAATTAGGACCCTACACCACCGGGCAGAACATGTTCCCTCTAAGCCTGAAGGGAAAAAGAAGGAACACACGCATGTAAAGGAAGCACTCAAAACGTGCGGTTATCCTAAATGGGCGTTCTTAAAGTCAGCAAAGAGGCACAGAAAAGAAGATCAGACACCAGCGAGGGAGGATAAGAAGGACAGACGCAACAACATTGTCATCCCCTATGTAGCCAGTGTATCAGAAAAACTCAGGAGAGTTTTCTCCAAGCATTTCAGACCCAGCAACACGCTCAGACAAAAAACTGGTTCACCTGAAAGACAAAACTCCAAAACACAGACTTAACAATGTGGTGTATGCTGTACAATGCAGCGAGGAATGCCCAGACCTCTACATTGGAGAGACCAAACAACCACTTCACAAGCGTATGGGACAACATAGAAGAGCCACCTCCACAGGACAAGACTCAGCAGTCCATCTGCATCTTAAGGATAAAGGTCACTCTTTCGAGGAATGCCAATGTTCACATTTTGGACAGAGAGAACAGATGGTTTGAAAGAGGAGTGAAAGAAGCCATCTATGTCCACTGTGAACGACCATCTTTGAACAGAGGCGGTGGTTTACGACACCAACTGTCTGCCATCTATAATCCAGTTTTGAGTTCCCTCCCCAGACGCCTTAACGCCCACTCACATCCTGGGCCATCTGACCTCAGGAATTCGCATGGTAAGGTGGGGCCAGGTTTCACAATGAGCTCACCCGAAACCCTGGCTGATTGAGACCCACACCCAGTTTCAAATCTTGGCTCAGGCGATTAGAGGATCATCAGGGGGTCCTTTTGTCCCTCTGCGGGGGGAAACTCCCACTAGGTTTAAATCTGGGACTCCCCACCATTTGACCTTAGACCTGAAGAAGCTTCTCGGATGAGAGATGAAACGTCTTCAAGCAACTTAAAGAAGTCCAGACGCTTTTCTTTGCAAGCTCCTTTGACTAGGATGACCTGGATGACTGAGAACCTTCACAGACATCTTGCCCATACTTCTTTGCAAAACAGCTCCAGCTCAGTGAGATTAGATGGACGCGTTTGTGAACAGCAGTTTTCAGATCTTGCCACAGATTCTTGATTGGATTTAGATCTGGACTTTGACTGGGCCATTCTAACACATGCATATGTTTTTTTTTAAACCATTCCATTGTTGCCCTGGCTTTATGTTTAGGGTCGTTGTCCTGCTGGAAGGTGAACCTCCGCCCCAGTCTCAAGTCTTTTGCAGACTCCAAGAGGTTTTCTTCCAAGATTGCCCTGTATTTGGCTCCATCCATCTTCCCATCAACTCTGATCAGCTTCCCCGTCCCTGCTGAAGAGAGGCACCCCCAGAGCATGATGCTGCCACCACCATATTTGACAGTGGGGATCAGAGATGTGCAGTAACGCGTTACTTGTAACGTGTTACTGTAATCAGATTACTCTTTTCAAGTAACGAGTAAAGTAAGGGATTACTATTGCAAAAACGGTAATTAGATTACCTTTACTTTCCCGTAGGAACGCTGCGTTAATGCGTTACTAAAACCGTGATTTTTTTGCGAGAATGTCTTATGACAGTGACGTAAGCAAGTGCGACGTTCGTGACAACAGCTGTGTGCAGATCAACAGTGGATCATATATCGAGTGCGGGAGAGAGTATGAGCATGCAGCGTTTAAAGTGTGGAAGTACTGACCTTACTTTAAGTTTGATTCCATAAAAAGTGACAAAAACATTAGCGTCCATTAGCATTGTGCGTGGGAAGAAAACTTATTTTTACAGCGAAAAAAAACCCCCTAAACTTCCAAGCAAGCTCCGAGTGCGCTACAACGTAATGGGAAACTCAGAGAAACTCAGATTTTTCCACTGACCGCTGCGGCACACCTGCACTAGGGTAAACCTCCTCCTACCCCACTCCTGCTTTACAGGTGAAAATAGAGCAAAAGGACCGCTGAGTCTTTGATTTTAATTATTTTCTGCTGTGTTTTACTTGCATCTATTTGAAAGACTGAGTGTAAACACAAAAAAATATATATATTTTATGTGCTGGAATGCGCAGAAAATAAGTTTAAATATTAAACAAATTTCTTCCAGTCAGTAAATATTGCATATAATTACATTTTTGCTTGATGCATAAAGTTAAAAGATTAAAACTAATAAAACAAGTTTTAAAAAGGGACTTTTCCATTTGATTACATTTTGTATGATGGATTATGTAGAAAAAGTAGAATTGGGCTGAGAGATCTATCGCTTTATCACCTATTCAGGTTGTGAATCGTGTTTAAGTAACTAAGTAACTGAGTAATTAATTACTTTTGAAAATAAGTAATCAGTAAAGTAACGGGATTACTTTTTTGGGGAAGTAATCAGTAATTAGTTACTGTAACTTGACCAACACTGGTGGGGATGGTGTGTTCAGAGTGATGTGCAGTGTTATTTTCCACCACACATAGCGTTTTGCATTTTGGCCAAAAAGTTCCATTTTGGTCTCATCTGACCAGAGCACCTTCTTCCACATGTTTGCTGTGTCCCCCACATGGCTTGTGGCAAACTGCAAACGGGACTTCTTATGGTTTTCTGTTAACAATGGCTTTCTTCTTGCCACTCTTCCATAAAGGCCAACGTTGTGCAGTGCACGACTAATAGTTGTCCTATGGACAGATTCCCCCACCTGAGCTGTAGATCTCTGCAGCTCGTCCAGAGTCACCATGGGCCTCTTTGCTGCATTTTTGATTAGCGCTCTCCTTGTTCGGCCTGTGAGTTTAGGTGGACGTCCTTGTCTTTGTAGGTTTACAGTTGTGCCATACTCCTTTCATTTCTGACTGATCACTTGAACAGTGCTGGATGTTCAAGGCTTGGGAAATCTTTTTGTAGCCTAAGCCTGCTTTAAATTTCTCAATAACTTTATCCCTGACGTGTCTGGTGTGTTCTTTGGACTTCATGGTGTTGTTGCTCCCAATATTCTCTTAGACAACCTCTGAGGCCGTCACAGAGCAGCTGTATTTGTACTGACATTAGATTACACACAGGTGCGCTCTATTTAGTCATTAGCACTCATCAGGCAATGTCTATGGGCAACTGACTGTACTCAGACTCAGGGGGCTGAATCCATGACCAACCAGCAGTTCTCTGACCTTTGTTATTCATGAGGCATAAATCCAACTTTAAAGCTGCTTTACCTCGGTTTTTTGTTTCTACTTTTTTTCTTGAGTTTTTTTTTTAATTCCAATGTCCTGCAGATGACTGAAACATTAACTGACAGTGTATTCCTATTGTGACCTTTAAATTTATTGTTCCAGAAACTCACCCTTATAAAAGATTAAATGCCCAAGAAAGGCCTTTGATGCTGATGGGATCATTACTTATTATGTGGTGGCATTAATGCCTTCATTCAGCAGCAAGTTCCTGTGTTTTTTATCATTAGATAGTTTCATCTTGATGTTGATTTAGGAGGTTAGCTCTCAGCTAAGAGTATTTTTTTCAACTTTTATCATGTAAATCTGACCAATGCTCCAGGTGTAGGCACACTAATCAAATTCTATGAAAATTAATTTCAAAACATAATCATTTTACTTGTATATGAGCTTTTTTCTTGTGTTTTACAGAAAACAGATTATTCAGCCCTTGTGGTAATTAGAGTACACAAGCTAGAAGAGGGCAAGAGGGGAATATATAAGCTAATTTTATGTAATATACTGGGATATTTATTATTAGAGCTAACTGTCTTTATTTGTGTGTTGTTGTTGTTTTTAATATTTTGTAACTTTATAATATATAGTATTATTTAATTTAGTTAATAAAGTATTCTGGTTCTGATTACCATCATGTACAAAAACAGATATTTTCTTTAATCAAACTACACTAAATTTTCATACAAGTCCGATAAATTGAAATGACATAATGTGGCAAGCTGAGGAATCTTAACAACAGAAAACCCACTCAGAGATTGAGCCAGTTATTCCACCCCAAGCAGGAAGGGTGAGCTCTTTATTGAACAGTTCACACTGTTCCCAGAGGGCCAACAACCCCACACATGAGTTCATGTGTCATCTTCCCCAATTAACAACAACTATCAGTGAATTTACACATGAATATCAACAGGAACGGTCGTAAGAGTTACGTAGCAAAAACAAATGCAAATACACAGTTTTACATCTTAACTGGCAACACATGCTCCTGAAGCATGATGGGAGACAACTAGCTGCTCCGAACATGCCACAATACGTTTTTTTGTTATGTTTAACATATATTTTCACTGAAAGAATTACACTGAATGTTACCTTTGCTTTGTTTAATAATGCCATGTTTTGCTATATTTATTTTAAAATGAAAAACATTTAAAAATAAAAAAAGATCTACTGTTGCTGTTGTTTATATATAAATATTATTTTATGTAATATTTAACCCATTTAAACAATACTGAATGACAAATTAAATGACAGACAAATTAAATTAATAGATTTTGTTTTACAATTAAAACTTTCAGTTAAGACACAAAATTAAAAAATGTTTGTAATTTCTAACAGTTGGTTATACAAATTTGAGTTCTGTAACAAATGGTTTTTAATGAGCCATAAAAACAAAAACATCTTGTTTTGCTTTATGTTATCATCCTTGTCACTACTGCTAGCATGAGACAGTACAAGTAATCTATTTGCGTTGCACAGGTAATCCAGCTCCTTGAAGATGGCACATCCACAGGTTCTGTTGCAACAAGATCTGCTGTGTCTCCAAGAACAATCTCCAGAGTGTGATAGAGATACCAGAACACATGGAGAAGGACAGGATTAGTGTAACCCAGTGTTAAAAATATATTGATACTATTGTGATTAGAAGTACTCATTCCGCAATGGGAATGAATTTTGATAAAAAGCAATTAAATATAGTAAATACAGACAAAAATCATATAAATATAAGTTCAATTTATGTGTGGATAAATGGAGTGGTGTGGAGGCAGGGATTTGTCATTTAGAGTTAGATACACTGGGCAACCAATCATTGACTGGTCTGATCCAATAAGGTCAAGTGTCCTTCCCCCAACCTGTGCGTGCTGCTCGGACACCTGTTTGTGCCTTCATGTACTAGTTAGGTATGTCAGAGACACAGCCAGAGAGAGATCAATTGCTCGTGTGGTGTAGAAGCTAAATTGAATTTATTGGTTTGAAAATGATCATCACTAAATTGAAATTGAATTTTATATTTTGAAAATGAATTCATTTGCTTTGAAACTGTATTCTATCCTTTAAAAATGTAGCTCTCGAATAATTTCAGATTCACTTCTCACCATTCCGTTTCAGTTCTACAATTCAATTTCAGTTCCAAAAATCAGTTTTTTGGGACTTACATTACACAGTTCTGGTGCAAGAGTAATGGGTAATGAGCGCAGACTAATAGAACTACCTTTTACTAGCGGACCGAAAGTGTTACTGATGGCAATCTACAGCATCTTGAGCTGAATTAAGACTTCAGAAGTCATTCGTCATGTCGAATGACCAGCGGATAAACTCTCAGGTTGGTAATAAATGTATAGGAACAAGTATAGGAACAAGCGTCATTTTAACAAATGATAACCGTACAGTAACTTTTATGCTTATTGTAGCTGTTAGCTAAAAACGCTAATTTAGCGTAGTTTGCCTTGGATTCATCTTTGACAAACAAATATGATCGACTGTTTCTAGTAGAATTCCAAAGTTGTCATCTCGTATCCTCTCAGAGCCCTGTATCCTTGCAGAGACCCCTACAGTAGGGAAACATGCAAAACAGTGTCCAAACTGTTTTAGCTTTATTGTCTTACACAGCATCCCAACTCTTTAGCTAACTTAGTAACTTTAGCTAAAGTCAATAGTTAGTCTAATTCAGACCTTCCCAAAGTGTGGGGCCCGCCCCCTGGGGGGGGGGGGGGCACAGAGCCATTGCAGGGGGGGGGCGCGGAATGAAAAGGGGGGGAAAAAAACCCAAAATGCTTGGACATTGCCGAGGTAGGTCTCCCCTGCAGAACTGGTTTTCCCTGTGTCGGGAGCACGCGCTGGGCTCTTCAAATCACGGACAAACAGTATCCTACGGTTGTTTATGTTTTTAAACCCATTGTAGTGGCGAATTTCTGTCCCAAGCTTCAAAAAAATAATTCTTCCACTTCTTAATGTGAGCTGTTCAGATTTATTTCTGACTCGTACATACAAACAAAAGATGTCACGGTCAAAAAACTATTTGCTGCTACAGCGCACATTTCCATTGCCGTCCTGGCTCACTCTAACCTGCTACCACACATGCGCTGTAATGTTTTCTTACCCGACACAAATTAAACGCGCAGCATTTATTCTCTAACAACATATTATACAAAATCAAACATGTAACATAATAACTGAAACAGTATCAAAAATATTTCTCTATAGATTGGCTCTAACACCCATTTTGCACAGAGAGGCATTTTTTGAAAAATGTATTGATAGCAATGTTGAATATTATTACATATGAAAAAAAACAACTACACGTAAAATAATCACACCATGATGCCTCTGCCTTTGTAAATGGAGAGATAGTAAGGTTGGGGAAACATGCAGTCAACTGAGACAGAAGAAGTCACTTGGATGAGTGACAAAATGTTTCTCCCACTAAAAACGCTACGTCCAGATGAACAGAACTCCAACTCCAACTACTGTTGATACAAGTTAATAGTGATTATGAGAAAACGGGGCGTTTTCTCATAATCACTATTAACTTGTATTCAAGAAGCCCCTTCTTGAATGCGGACTGGCACTGGGTTTATGTTTAGGTTACAAGCAGCTACTCTTAGTTCTCCTAACCCTAAATTAAGTCAATACTACTAAAGAGTTAATAGCAGACTATAAGCATAAGGGGCGTAAGGAGCATTTGACCTAGAGAGGATTCATACAGAGGCTAAACACAGCAGCCACAGATTGTCAGTTTGAAGCAGATGGATCTGCTCTACTAGAACATGAATAGAGCCCCCCACTCCACCCCCGACAGATTTCCTGACACCTGCTTGGCTGAGACCTAGCAATGCATCATTATGATGGCCAATGAGGTACATCGACACTGACTTGGATGGCCCCACATGAGGACTTTTAGTGTTAGTTGCATACAGCTAATTTGAGGAGATGTTTCCTTGCTTTGCCTCATCTGGATGTGACTGAACCATAAAGGTAAAAAATGACATGTCATTAATCAAACATTGAGACTTTTTTTTTCTAACTTAGAAAACTAAGTAGGTTAGTCTAGACTGATGGAGCAAAAGCAGCGAATTAAAGAAAAATATATCCACTCCTTGGCAAATACACTCTCACTATTCTAAAAAGAGTTCTCTCTGAAAACAG
>NW_024387288.1:1279633-1372152 GCF_900408965.1 Simochromis diagramma | reverse complement strand
GACACTATAGCTGCAATTAGTGACCTTGATCAAAGTTATACACTGAACTCTTCTCCAGAATTACTGAAGCAGCGCCTTGATTTGCAAGCAGAATTTGAATCTATGTCAACCAAAGAGGCTGAGCACTTATTACTACGCAGTCGTGGCTCATATTACGAATATGGTGACAAGGCTAGTCGCTTGTGGCACATCCGTTACTATGTCAAGTCCTCCTCGCGTGTGATACCCAGTATTAAACACTCTTATAACAATATTACTTACAGATCCCTTGGAAATGAATTCTACCTTTAAAACATTTTACTCTGTGTTGACAGGTCCGAATTTCCCACGGATAAGCTAAAATGAATGCATTTCTTCCTAATCTTTCAAACCCTGTTATTGGTGCTAATGATGCGGGGCAATTGGACTCCCCATTAGCTGTTGAAGAAGTATTAAAAGCTATTACAGCTATGCAGTCTAATAAAGCCCCGGGCCCGGATGGGTTTCCAATTGAATTTTATAAAACATTTATTGGTAAATTGGCACCGTTGCTTTTGTCTGTGTTTAACGAATCCTTGGAAACGGGTTCATTACCACCTACTTTCACACAAGCAACCATAGCGCTCCTTCTCAAAAATGACAAGGACCCAACCTCCTGTGGCTCCTACAGGCCATTATCTCTGCTTAATGCCGATGCAAAGCTATTGGCTCAAGTAATTGCGTCTTGCCTTGAGGATGTGCTTCCTCGAATTATGTCTGAAGAGCAGAATGGCTTTATAAAGGGACGGCAATTGTTTTTTAATACCCGTACACTCTTTAATGTTATTTACTCAAAGTGTCTATCTGAACTTCCTGAACTTGTGATTTCTTTAGATGCTGAAAAGGCTTTCGATGGGTGGAGTGGGAGTACTTTTTTGCAGTTTTAGAGAAATTTGGTTTTGGCGATAAATTTATTTCCTGGATTCGGCTTCTTTATTCGTCCCCTAAAGCCAGTGTTCATACTAATGATGTTTACTCTGATTATTTTGCGCTGGGTCGTGGTTGTCGTCAAGGTTGCCCTTTGTCACCCTTACTCTTTGCCATTGCCATCGAGCCTCTGTCTATTACATTGAGATCTTCTTCTGTATTCAGGGGAATCATCCGTAATGGAATTACACATAAAGTATCATTGTATGCGGATGACTTGTTATTATATATGACTGACCCTGCGTGCTCCATCCCTGCTGTTTTAAGTATTCTGGAGAACTTCAGTTTGTTTTCAGGTTATAGATTAAATTTGGGGAAAAGTGAGTGTTTTCCTGTTAATACGGCAGCACGTCAACTTCAACAGTCCGATCTACCCTTTCGTCTCAGTCCATCTGGGTTTAAGTACTTAGGGATTAACGTGACTCGCTCTCTAGCTGGCCTTAAATCAGCAAATTTGTCTCCTCTTATATCAAGGATCACATCTGATATTCAAAGATGGGGTAATCTCCCCCTTTCTTTAATCAGTAAGATTAATGTTGTTAAAATGAACATCTTACCAAAATTTTTATTTTTATTTCAGTCAATTCCCTTATTTTTGCCGAAACATTTTTTTTGTTTCACTGGACAAGATTATTGGTTCTTTCATTTGGGGAGGGAAGCCACCTAGGGTCTCTAAAACTTTGCTGCAGCGATGCAGATTTAGTGGAGGACTTGCATTACCTAATTTTTTAGCCTACTACTGGGCCGCTCACATCCATAAACTTTGCTACTGGCTAAAATCTTCTGGTTCCTCGTGGTGTAAATTGGAGCTATCATCATGTAAGGGCTCTTCTTTACCGGCTTTGCTCTATTCCTCTTTACCCGTAAGACCCTCTCTGTACACTGATAATCAGGTGGTTCTTAACACACTCAAAATCTGGTTTCAGTTTAGACGTCACTTTAATTTTGTAATGCCGTCTTCCTCGGGTCCTCTAAGTGACAACCATTTGTTTCCCCCTTCACTTTTGGACTCGACATTCTCAGTGTGGTGTGACAAGGGTATAAAACAGTTCAAACATTTATATGTGGATGGTGTTTTCGATAGTTTTCCCAACTTGTCTTCTCGTTATAATCTCCCTATTACCCATTTGTTTCGCTATTTTCAAATTCGAAATTTTGTTGCCAAGTGTTTCCCAAATTTCCCCTCTTTACCTCCAGTGGGAAACTACGTTATCATTTGTTCCTCATCACAGAGGAACCATTTCAAAACTCTATGATGCTATTCTGTCTTTTAGTAACCACTCTAATGTTAAGCTTAAGTGTACATGGGAAGGAGAACTAGGAATTCGAATACATGAGGAGTCTTGGGAACAGGCTATAGCGAGGGTACGATCTTCCACCTCCTGTGCTCGTCTTGGACTTATTCAATTTAAGGTCATACACAGGGTGCATTTTTCTAAATCTAGACTTTCTGAATTGTATCCAGAAGTGGAAAACAAATGTGATAAATGCCACGGTTCTCCTTGTCACCTTAGCCACATGTTTTTTCTGTGTCCTGAGCTACAAGGTTTCTGGACAGGGTATTTTGCTATTATGTCAACTGTTCTTGGGGTAACTCTTCATCCTTGTCCTCTGATTGCTCTATTTGGGATTCCTGTTCACTCACTTACACTTGATTCCACACAAAAGGATATTATAGCCTTCACATCCCTATTAGCGAGACGTCTAATATTGTTGCATTGGAAGTCTGTTAAGTATCCTACTATTTCCTGGTGGCTTAAAGATGTCATGTTTTTTTTAAAACTTGAAAAAATTAAATATATGTTGAGAGGTTGCACAGCCAAATTTTTTCACAAGTGGCAACCCTTTATCTCTTATTTTGCTAGTCTAGAGGTATTGCCTGTTTAAAACTACTTCTGTTACTGTTATATTCCTCTAATATGTTTGATGGTTGTGTTGATCTGTGTGGGACTGGGGGGGGGGCTTGTTTTTTTTTTTTTTTCCATATATATACATATATGTTTATTTACTTAGGAAAATGAAGAAAAGTTGATTGTATTTCAGTAACTGCAAGTACTGTTGTTTTCTTTTTTCAATAAAAATATTTTCAATAAAATATATATCGTGCTGCTTTTACACACGCACTCACATAATGCTCAGCGATTCTCTGCGCGATCAACCTCTCACATGTTTAAGCTTGCTGCGGGAGATTTCACTTGTCATGTTTGCATAGTAAGCTAACGATTAATAAGACGATGTCAGAGGAATTGGTGCGCAAATTATCATCACTCACCAATCAGTGCTGTCGCTCTCTATACACAGTTCACGCGATTGCAAAGTGAAAGCAAAAAACAAGCGCAAATTCAAACGCGATTTCAATATGTCACATATTGACAGTGGCTCACCGATGCCAATGACATAATTACCCAGCTACATTTCCGAAGGAATGCAAAAGCATTGACATATATTTTTCCTTCCTACGATAGCCCGACGGGCAGGGCAGAGAGAGATTTTGGTAGCCCGACTGGAAAAAATTTTGCGAGCCCTGTATCTGATTGAGGAATCACTCATCTTTGGAAAAGAGAGTTTATTACAGAGAAATGGCTCTTTCCAAAATAAAATCTATACTATACGCTTCTTCTGGGCTATATTCTCAGCAGCATATTAAACATATCAGGTCCCCATAAGGAGAATCCTGTGCTAACGGCTGTCTAAATGACTCTGGTAAAGTTTGTAGCATGCGTGTTTGTTGTTTTTGTCTGCTTCCACTTGTCTTTGCACTAGGATGCTGTCAGTGTAAATGTGCAGTCATATTCGTTGTGTTCCCACTAGTGCTGTCAGCGTAAATCTTGTTGAAATGACGTTAACGCCACAACACGGCAAATCTCCGTTAACGAGCTACCGCGGATCGCCCCGTGCATGGGGCTGGACGGCCAACACGTTAACGAGCTAACTGCGCTAACGCACTAGCTCCCACCCATGTAATTGAGCATTGCGTGGCACATCCAACATACTGTTTTACTTTAGTCCATGACGTGCTTACCTTCAGGGTCATACGTCACATGAAGACCAAAATAGTTCCAAAGGCCAGATCTGAATGAGGGTGGGGGAGGTTCAATTTGCCATGTTGCAAGGAGAGCTTAACTTCTGTCTCGCTAGCTTGCCCTGCGCTCAGTGAATCTGCACTCGACTGCTCCGCCTAGGCTGCACTGTCGAGTGCAGATTCACTGAGCGCTCAACACAGACAGCATCGTCAGAAGGAAAGTTGATAAAATAAATTAAAAATTTTGTATTGTTCGATACATATGCGTACCGAACTGAAAGCACTGTATCGAACGGTTCAATATCGATACGAGTATCGTTGCACCCCTAATAAACAGGTTTGTAATCAAACATCACATCATCAGGAGGCATCATGAAACAAAGTTACTGCTGGAGGCTGAACTCAATTTGGTGGCAATGTTCAAAAATATCACTCAGATCATTTCAAAGCTTTTACTTCTTCTTCACTTCTGTAAAAGAAAATCAGAACCCAGAAGTTCACTTCCTGCTGACTGAACTCTTTCAAAATAAAGCTGAAAGCTCTGAATGTGACACCGCTGCTCCACCACAGTTTTTAGAGGAGGTCAAAGGTCAGTTCAAAGTGATGGATCCCAAACTTCCAGTACATCCAGTGAAGGACATAATCAGCTCTGTGATGAAGGCTTTTACTGTGGAGTTTGTAGGCTGATCACTCTGTGTTTAATAAGACAGGAACAGCAAAGCAAACTTGAACTGAACTCAAACACAAGTTTCTCCACTTTGACTTTTCTCTGTGACCATCAGAGCTTCTGCACAGTGTCATCAAATCTGCATGTTTGTCACTGACAGTCGATGATTTTAGTGATAAAGAAATGTGTTCACAGAGGGAGGAAGAGGAGCGGTGTCTGTGAGGAGGAGCAGCTGTCCTGCTGTGCTTTGTGTCAGGACGTCCTGAAGGATCCAGTCTCTACCAGCTGTGGACACTGGTTCTGCAGACAGTGCATCTCCTCATACTGGGACCAGTCTGCTTCATCAGGAGACTCGTCCTGTCCCCAGTGTGGAGAAAGATCCAGAAGCAGAGCTGGACTGCAGACAGCCAGTCAGAGCAGCTGTGTACAAAGTAAGACTGAACATCTGTCTGCTGATGGACTCATTTCTGAAAACTGGACTTCTTGTTGTTGTTCAGACATTGAAGAGTTTTCTTTCTGTTTTTCTTTCTTTCAGCAGATGTTGGTCTGCAGGAGGTTTTAGATGAACATAAGATCAGTCTGAGGAGGAGATGTAAACGTGTGACTGAAGGAAGTGATGAAACAGGAAGTAGAACCCTCCTCAACACCATCTACACTGAGCTCTACATCACAGAGGGACAGAGTGAAGAGGTTCATACCCAACATGAGGTGAGGCAGCTGGAGACAACTTCAAAAAAGACTTTTGATGACACTCCAATCAGGTGCCAGGACATCTTTAAAGCCTTACCTGACCAACAGAGACCCATCAGAGTGGTTCTGACCAACGGCGTGGCTGGTGTTGGAAAAACCTTCTCAGTGCAGAAGTTCACTCTGGACTGGGCAGAGGGCTTGGAGAACCAACATGTCAGTGTGGTGGTTCTGCTTTCATTCAGGGAGCTGAACCTGATCAGAGATGAGCAGTACAGTCTTCTGGAGCTGCTCCATGTTTTCCATCCAACATTACAGAAGGTCTCAGCAGAGAAGCTGGCTGTCTCTCAGCTTCTGTTCATCTTTGACGGCCTGGATGAAAGCAGACTTTCATTGGATTTCACCAACAGGAAGCTGCTGTCTGATGTCACACAGAAGTCATCAGTCAGCCAGCTGCTGACAAACCTCATCCAGGGGAATCTGCTTCCCTCGGCTCTCGTCTGGATAACTTCACGACCTGCAGCAGCCAATCAGATCCCTCCTACATGTGTTGACAGGCTAACAGAAGTACGAGGCTTCACTGACGCCCAGAAGGAGGAGTACTTCAGGAGGAGATTCAGTGATGAAGAGCTGTCCAGCAGAATCATCTTCCACATGAAGACATCCAGGAGCCTCCACATCATGTGTAGAATCCCAGTCTTCTGCTGGATCACTGCTACAGTTCTGGAGCACATGTTGACTACAGAGCAGAGAGGAGAGCTGCCCAAGACCCTGACTGACATGTACTCACACTTCCTGCTGGTTCAGACAAAGAGGAAGAAGAACAAGTACCATGAGGGACATGAGACGAGTCCACAGGAGCTGACGGAGGCTGACAGGGAAGTTCTTCTGAAGCTGGGGAGGCTGGCGTTTGAACATCTGGAGAAAGGAAACATCATGTTCTACCAAGAAGACCTGGAGCAGTGTGGTCTGGATGTGACAGAGGCCTCGGTGTACTCAGGAGTTTGTACAGAGATCTTCAAAAGAGAGTGTGTGATCTTCCAGAAACCAGTCTACTGCTTTGTTCATCTGAGCATTCAGGAGTTTCTGGCTGCTGTCTACATGTTCCACTGTTTCACCAGCAGGAAGACAGAGGTGCTGAGGGATTTTCTGGATATCTGGAATGACATCACATCGCTTCATGAGTTTCTGTCAAAAAGTATGTTGAGATCCCTCCAGAGTAAAAATGGCCACCTGGACCTGTTTGTCCGCTTCCTTCATGGCCTCTGTCTGGAGTCCAACCAGAGACTCTTAGGAGGTCTGCTGGGTCCGAAACAGATCAGTCCAGAATCCATCCAGAGAGTCATTAAGAGTCTGAAGAAGATGAACAGTGAAGATTATGATGATGATAAAATCTCTCCTGACAGAAGCATCAACATCTTCCACTGTCTGATGGAGATGAACGACCTCTCAGTACATCAGGAGATCCAAGAGTTCCTGAAGTCAGGGAACAGATCAGAGAGACTCTCTGAGATCCAGTGCTCAGCTCTGGCCTTCATGCTGCAGATGTCAGAGGAGGTTCTGGATGAGTTGGACCTGCAGAAGTACAACACATCAGCAGAGGGACGACTGAGACTGATTCCAACTGTGAGGAACTGCAGAAAGGCTCGGTGAGTCCAGATGTGCTCATTAACATTAGTGTAGATCAGTAGTTTAGTTCTTCAGAGAGACACAGTGCTAAACGACTCTCATTAGTTTGTTTCTCAAATGAAATTATATTTTCTGTTGATCACTTAGCATGATCCTGCATTGGTCATCGTACGCTGTGTGTTGTAGACTCACATCTACATGTAGTACCTGTGTTGTGTCATTAGGGGGCGGTGTTTTAAATCTGCTGCTGCTGTTGGTCATTCAGACGCTCCTGTTAGACAGAAATAAGAGTCTATGAAGAGCTTCTTTGTAGTGAAGTCTGATGTTAAACCTTGGAAGCAATTTTGCTGGCAAACATTTTGGGTCTGCCTGGACTTGTATGACAACCATAGCAGCGTTTGAAATAGGGCAAAACGACCATTTTCCTAATCGATGAATTTTTCAGTCCGAAGCAGAAGCTGCTCCTGGATGCCGTCGTTTGAGGCGCTGGTGCATAGCCGTCGTGCTTTTATGATAGGCCATTTCCACCTTACAAAGCCGGGAAACGCCTGCATCACTTCCTTTTCTGCTCAAATATCCCCGTACTGTAGAACTGCGTGTTCGGGTGGAGTGATTTAAGTTGGCTGCGGCTGCCTCACTCATGTTGCCGCTACTCGCTGCCGCCGTGCCTGTTTTGAAAGTGATGACGCATCGACGCACATTTTTTTTTAGGTCAACGTACTTCACATGTCGACGTAATCGATGACGTCGACGCGTCGTCCCAGCCCTAGTTTGAAAATCCTCAGAGCAGCAGTCAGATCATTTTAGATGATCAGATAAAGATTTTGCAAACACTTGAATGTGTTTTATGCTCGTTTCAGTTCTTCTGATTTTAGCAAGGATATTTTGGAACAGAAACTGAGAGACACTCAGCACTTTGTCATTGAACTCAGCGATGTCCAAAAGGCCTTTCATGCAGTTAGTGTGAACAAGAGCCAGGGTCCTGATAACATTAGTGCAGCATGTGCTCTCTCTTTGGGAAGAAGCTGTCGTGGTTCCTGTCCCTGAATCTAGTCATCCAAAACTTCTAAACGACTTCAGGCCTGTTGCCCTCACCTCAGAAAGTCTTTGAAAAACTCATCAGAAATGTGGTTATGAAAGAGACTGAACATCAGCTGGATCCAATGCAGTTTGCATACAGGCCCAATAGAGGAGTGGAGGACGCATTTCGACTTTACTAAATCTGATTCTTACACATGTAGAGCAGGGGTCGGCAACCTGCGGCTCTTTAGTGTCCGCGTGGTTTGGGAAAATAAATTATTATTTTTAAGTATGTAGCTGAAGTGTATTTTATTTATGTTAGTTCTTTTTAAACTTGTAGTTCTAAATTGGAAGATTGTTGTGATTTTGAAATATAAAAATAAAATTATATTCTATTATTTTTTTCATCGCTCAAAATAAGCGTCACACTCGTGGAAGCCGGTGTACCCGCCGACACGCCGTGCATTTATCGAGACTTTCAGCCCCAGGTAGGCCAGTTATGGATCTTGGATCCACATTATGTCAGCAGCTGTTCTCCACCGTGAACTGTGTTAAAACAAACACGCTCACGCCTCACAGACGACAGCTTACAGTCCTCTAGAGATGAAAGTGACTTCGTACAGCCCCGACCTGCAGACGCTGTGCGCAGAGGTTCAGGAGCAGAAGTCCCGTTGTAAACATATCACGGCAGACCCGACGATGTTTGCATGAACACGCTTCTCAGCATCTCTTTGTTGACCACTTTACACACACGGTCGCTGTGCGCACACAGCCGGCTGTAGCTTTGCAGCTCACAGCCCGACACACACCAACACAACAGCACAGATGTTAAGCAGAATAGAGCTTTTTTTTTCCAATTACTTTTTAAAAGTCAGGTGGAGGCTCCAAAAGCACAAAGGAGATATAAGGCTGGCAGCTCACAACAGTTTTTGTTTGCTGGATCATTTTAGTTCAGCTTTCCTTTTGTTATATTTCTTTAAGAGTTCAAAATGTGTTAATTACATAAATAAAATGTAATTTTCTCTGTAGCACTTCATGGATTTCATAAGCATCACACGTTAGTTGTTCACACAAAGCATAAAGGTAAAAAACAACATATACAGTGTTATCTTCATTTTAGATGTCAGAAAGTATTTGCAGCTCCCAGAGTTTTCTTTTGCGTGGAAACCGGCTCCAAATGGCTCTTTGGGTCCTAAAGGTTGCTGACCCTGAGGTCGAGAGTGAAGGGACGTCTGCAGCCTTCGCTAGTGCACGAGGTCGTGTGTCGGCGGTACTGGTTTTGCGGTGCTGGTGGGTACACACCACTAGTCCCATATTTGAAGGCAAAAGACTGCTTAGAAACCAGTGTCCGACCTCACGGGGAGAACTGGCGGGGCTGATAGTAGAGTCTTTCAACGACCAGCGTCCCACACAGACCTAGATGGGGTTATGTCGGACCCAGGTCGTCCCGCCACAGGTTTCCTCAAAGGGTGCGTTTGCTCCCCTTACATTCATTCGTCTACCTCCACATGTGTCCGCGCCTGAAAAACCGGGCCATCTTAACTCTGCGCGACTTGTCTGTCAGCTCACTGCCGGGGTGTTTTGAACCTACCCACGGTCCGTCCCTGCCGGACTTGTTCCCGCGTGGGGGCGGGCCCTTCCCTCTCCTTTTCCCTGTGTCCTGCCTCGCCCTGCGGTCGCCTCAGAAGTCCCCCAGCACTCCCTTTGTCCCGTGCGCTGGCCCCTGTTCCGGGCCACTGCGGGGCCCCGCCGTTCCACTCGGTATGGCCGCATTACACATCGGCCCCGAGCGCCGTCGCTCTCATCCCCTCCAGGATAAGTTCTTTAAGCCTGGCATTAATCTTTTTATTAGCACGGACAGAGTAAGAAATAATTTGACCTCTCAGGTAGCATTTAAGAGTCTCCCATAGCAGAGAATATGAAACAGAATCATCCTGATTGAAGGACAAGAACTCCTCAATAGAGCTTGAAATAAATTCACAAAATTCTTTATCCGCCAGAAGGAGAGAGTTAAATCTCCAAAGTGGAGGACTATGTTTATGGGTAGAAAGCTGAACATCCAATAGCAGAGGAGAATGATCAGATATTACAATACCAGAATAGTCGGAAGAATTAACACATGAATTAAGAGTTCTGTCGATGAAAAAATAATCAATCCTGGAATAAGACTGGTGGACCTGAGAGAAAAACGAAAATTTTTTGACTGAAGGGTTGCGAAATCTCCATGGATCAACAAGATCATTCCGTTTCATAAAATCTGAGAATGTTTTAGACATAGATGATGGAATCAAATTACGAGGACTAGATCGATCCAAAATTGGATCAAAAACACAATTCAGATCACCACCAAGGATAAGCAAATGTGTATTCAGAAAGGGGATGTTACTCAGCAGTCTATTAGCGAATTCAGCATCATCAAAATTCGGGGCATATACATTTACCAACAAAACCTTTTTCTGCATTAGGGTACCAGCAACAATGATGTATCTACCATTCCTATCAGCGATAACATTGGTCGATGAGAATTGAACTTTCTTATTAATGAGAATGGCCACTCCTCTAGCTTTCGAATTAAAATTTGAGTGAAAGACCTGACCTACCCAAGGGCAATATAACCTATAATGATCCTTAATGCAAAGATGAGTCTCCTGTAAAAATGCTATGTCAGAATTTAGACGTTTCAAGTGAGTAAAAACCTTAGATCTCTTAACAGGGTTACCCATACCTCTGATATTCCAACTAATGAATCTAAGAGGCATACCTGACCCAGCAATGCTGGGGTCTATATTGCCATTAACCATTTATAAAAATGAAGAAGAAAAAGACCAAACCAAAATGCCAGTGGCCATGAAGAGCCGAAATGGGACAGCCCCCCCCCCAACCCAACCCAACCCTGAACACAAATACACCCCAAGTCTCCACAGAACAGAACAAAGGAGACAGCAGTGTACCCCCAAAGTAGCAAAAATGATTCACCGAAGTGACTGGACTAATTGGAGTCTAAATAAAAATAAAAGCGAGAGAGGGAAAAATAACCTCTCGCCAACTTCTCTACAGTATAACAGTGTGCGCGTAACAGTAAACATGTTTTTTTCAAAAAGGGAAAAAATAAAAATGAAACCAACCAACCAAAAAAAGATCTCACAGTACAAAATATGACTTCCTCAGAAGGAGAACTTTCCAACAAATCACCGAAAGTGCATAAAATTTAAAAAAAAGAAAAGAATAAATACATACATAAATAGATAAACAATTAAAACAAAAACAACCAAAAACACAAAAAAATAAATAAATAAAAATTTAACAGAAACAAAAAACAACCCAGTCCTATGCAAATCAATGCAGCAAGCTTGGAGAAGATTGTGCCGGACTGGTCCGAAGTTCAAGAGTGTATTATATGATTCAGTTTCAATATATAACAATGAAAATAAAAGGAACCAGCACACCAACAGTACAATAACCAGCACAATGGCCTAAGAAAACAATGCACAGGTGGCGTTAAACCTAAGGAGAGCGTGAACCCTTAGCAGCATTACAGCATCAAACTGAGGGGCTATCGAGGCTCACCCAGAGACCAAAGTTTTGACATAATCACTGGCCTCCTCTGCTGAAACAAAGTCCTTCTCGACACCCTTATATGTGATGCGGAGTCGCGCTGGATGAAGCAGGCCATACCGAACACCTTCAATGCCACGGAGTTGCTGCCTGACCGTGTTGAATGCAGCACGAGCCCGTGCCACCCTGGCGGTGTAGTTGGGGAAGACCGAGATGGTCCGGTCTCCAACTTTAATCTGTCGGCGTTCTCTAGCACGTCGTAAAATGTCAACACAGTCAGTGTGGTAATGAAACCTGCATACAATGGCTCGTGGACTTAGGTGCGGGTTGGAGGGTCCTGTGCGAACGATCCAAAAGCGGCTCCTTCCCCAGATCAAATGCTTCTTTTAGCAAGGAAGCTACGGCAGCAGTGGTGCACGTGTCAGGGCCCTCCGGTACTCCCACTATCCTAACATTGTTGCGCCGCGACCTGGACTCCAAATCTTCACACTTACTTTCCAGCTTGGCTACATGAGCTGTGAGGCCCATGATAGTGTTTTTCATCTCAGCTATATCATCAGAGCAGACAGTGAGTGTGTGCTCCATCTCCTTGACCGTACCTCTTAGCTCAGACATGGTAGCGTCATTGGCAGCTTTATCGATCGCCAGCTGCGTCTTCACCGCCTGCAGGTCGAACTTAATGGTAGACAAAGCATCACCCAGAGTGTCCTGAAGTTCCTTTTTAAAGATGTCAGCGATATCTTTCCTCAGCGAAGCCAGCAACTCGACCTTGAGAGCCTCAATATCAGGATTAGCTTGACATGTGGGAGGCTTTGCAGGAGACGGCGGCTCACTCGAGGGTGTGGTCGCGGTTTGCAAACTAGGCCTCAGTTGTGTTTGAATAGTACTGCAGGTTTTAAAATTTTTTGCTGCCATTTTACGCCGGCCTGAGTAAAACTTCTCAACAAGACAATCCACAAACCAAAACAGGACTGGAAATATGGCCAAAACGCGCGAATAAATAACAATTTAATCGAAATCGGCAGGAGCGCCCAGACTCGCGTCCTACTCCATCAAAGCTCAACCGGAAGTCCAGGATATATATTTTAGTTCTGCTGAGCCAAATAAGACAGGTCAGGGTGAAGAAGTGACAGCCAAAGAAAAGCTTACCACAAAACGGAAAAGTTATGACAAATCAGACTATAAGGCAAAAAGAAAGTGCAGCTTTATGGTTTCATGGACAAAAGAATTTCTGTGGCTGCAATATGACGAGCTATATAACCAGGGCTGCACATAAGTGGTCCGCAGGTGCGCATTCGCTGTCAAAATAAAAAACGCGCACAAGATAAGAAGTTGCAACGCGTGTTTGCGTACATAAGATTTTCAGGAGGAGGACAGACATTTGTTTAGAACTCTTAAAGATGTCGAAGAAGCTCCTTTAAGCAATTACTTTGGTGTTCCTCCACCTACAAAGAAATGTCAGAAGGAGTCCGAACCACAAAAGAAGCGAATATTCTCGGAAAAGTGGTTGCAGGAGGTGAGCTGGCTTCAAACAAATGATGAACGCACAGAGATGTGGTGCGGAAAATTTAATAAATGACAAATTAAAAAGGCATGAACATTTTTTTTGTATCGAAAAAATATCGAACTGTGACACCAAAGTATCGAACCGAACCGTGAATTTTGTGTATCGTTGCACCCCTACTGTTTATGTGTTAGACATGAATCACATGAACACAGGCAGAAAAAGCAGCCAATGAAACAAATGACAGAAACGTGTTCATTCACTGCCATAATCCATATTTTCTATGTACAGATGTTTGTAAAGAAGACGTGTGCAGCGCTTTGTTCTGAGTATCTGCTGTCAGCACACAGTGCAGCAACAACTACAACCACACGTTTCTGTAGATCCTGAACATCAGCCTGGAGGAATCTGACCTCAGGTCTGCACACAGAGGAGCTTCACCTCTGGGATGATGCTGGCTTCAGCTCCTTCTACAATCAGGCAGAAGCTTCTGCAGCATCAGGACACAAACAGAGAGGAGCTTCTATCCTCAGACCATCCAAGTCCTACATCAGAACGTGCTCCCCTCATAGCATCACCATCAGGGTTTGAACAGGACCTTCCATCATGTTCTTGTCTCACTGTCATATTTCAGATCATGTCTGATTCATTATGATGTCACACACTGCTACACTGATCCTGCTGCTTCATTACTGCTGATATTACTCTGCTCACTCTGTTCAGTTACTCTGTGTCCATCACTTTGCTCATTTGCTTTGTTCTGCTTGCACTGCTCTGTCAGTACATGCTGTGCTAATGTGGCACAAAGCACTTTAACATTACATCTGCACAATGTGTCATTATTTCATTTAATGATTGTTTCTAATGTTTTGTCCAGTCACAGGAGCAGCTCAGCACATTTCACTGTATTGGACGTGTTTGACGATGCCTGTGACAAATAAACAGCCTCGGACTCTTCAATTTTCTTTCTTTGGAGATCAGCTCAGTGGCCTGTTGAGACCATCTTTCTGTTTCTGATGACTCAGTTCAGATTATTATCCTGATACTTTCTTTTAAAATGTGATGGAATCATTTATCTGATGTTCTGACACAAATACACCAAAACAAACCCAAACGGCATAAAAGTTATACACAGTGCTGTTCTGTTCCTTATCACTAAATTCAAAGCTTATGTTAGTTGTATCTGTTCTGGGCTGTCAGAGACGGAAAGATGATTCTCACAGACTGATACTACAGATTTGTGTCACATCCTCACAATTCTGTTTGATTCATGCACAGACACACTTACACACACACACACACACGTTCTCATAAAAATACAAGCAACTAAAAAAAAAACACTTAAATATTAAAATCAGATAAACTCAGAAGTGCAACTTTTACTTTGAAGGGGAACAGTCTGGGCCTCCGGTTGTGTCACGCTTTTTCTAAGAAAACTAATAACCAATTAGAATTTTCTTCTCTTGTTTGTGTAACTGGGTCATCTTTGTGTCATTTATGTTTTACATCACATTTATGCAGAAATATATATATTTTTAAAAATCATAATAAAGTGCTCACAAAATTTCAAACACCCATAAATGAGTCAGCAGATCTCTTACATGGTCAGCTGAGCTCCATGACTGAAGAACATTGTTGGTGCAGGTTCATCACTGAAGCCTGGAGGTCTGTCTTTGGACACGTCACTCCTCACAGACACACAGCTGGATACTGGAGACTGTGACCTCTGACCCCTGCAAACACAAACAGATTACATTCATAACACATCAATTACTGATAAATTTTCTGGTTAAAATCTTTTAAGTAGCTGTAAACACACACACTACATAATGTGATGGCTTCTGTCAGTGATAGTTATGTCAGAGTACAGAATTTCAAGGTGACCAGCAGCTGCAGAGACGTTCACAGCAACACAGACAAAAATCATTACCTGGGATTGTGCCAAAACTAACATTATCGTACATGGACCACCATTACAAATCATTTATGATGTCACTGGCATGACATACATGTATATAAATAACCTTTGAACTTTCAGTCAGCAGATCTCTTACATGCTCAGCTGAGCTCCATGATTGAAGAACATTGTTGCTGCAGGTTCATGACTGAAGCCTGGAGGTCTGTCTTTGGACACTTCACTCCTCACAGACACACAGTAAGCATCGAAGGTGTTTGGAGGACGGGGGTAACTACATATCGGTGTCTGAGTATATGTTTATGTGTGCATGTGTGTGTGTCTGTCCTGTATCCAACTCAAGAGAGAGTGCCCTTTCACTCGATTTTAACCAAAAGTCAACAATTTCCCAGCTGAGAGCCCTTCTTGTCGAGAACAGGGTGTCAGTTGTGTTTACAGACCAGTTGATTAAATCCATAATTCCCTGGTTTTTAGAGAACGAGATGGAGAGTCTCTGAGTGTTAGACAAGACTAGACAAAAGACAGGAGGAGCCAAACAGGACGGTAAGATGGGGAGAGGAGAAAGATGCAGCTGCCTCTGCCGAGAGCCAACCAAGAAGCAAAACGTTTGGCTTCAATGACATACGATCGTTTAGGTGGAAACTTTTCTCAGACTTGGTTCATTTTTTAAAGAATGATCCCACTAAAAATATATGTATTATTAGCGTTAGTCAATGTTGCAGAAGGACACAAGTGAACTAAAAAAAACACTTTGGTCAGGTCCAAAGAAATAAAGTCGTTATTTATACAACAACAACAAATCCCTCCAAAAGTACTTCTATACATTATCTCTTTTTTTTGTATAGAAAGAAACTTAAATCCGAAATTGTTGGGACATAACCCCAAGGCTCGTGTGTGGACCATATGTGTGATTTTCACAACCACCAACCCCATATGGTACAAACAGCTGTTTAGGTGACTCTCTACACTGTGTGTGTAGCAGGAAAGAGCAAGAGAAATATTTATGGTCATGGAGCTGGTAATGAGGGTCAGATTAATTAGCTGCTTAAAACAGATCTCCAAAAGTTGATTCTGTTCATCTGGACGTAGCGTTTTGTGGGAGAAACGTTTCATCACTCATCCCAGTGACTTCTTCAGTCTCAGCTGACTGCAGGTTTCCCCAATCTTATAAAGACTGGGGAAACCTGCAGTCCAGATGAACAGAATCAACTTTTGGAGATTTACTTACCTGGATAATTGAGCATGCATCAAGACTGCTTAAAACAGAGATTTTCCAATATGCTTAGTGGCATCATTGCTTATCATGATGTTATATGGTATGGAGTTCCACAGGGTTCAGTGCTAGGACCAATTCTGTTTACATTATACATGCTTCCCTTAGGCAGCATCATTAGAAGACATAGCATACATTTACACTGCTATGCAGATGACACCCAGCTCTATCTGTCCATGAAGCCAGATAACACACACCAATGAGTTAAACTGCAGGAATGTCTTAAAGACATAAAGACCTGGATGGCCGCTAACTTTCTGCTTCTTAATTCAGATCAAACTGAGGTTATTGTACTCGGCCCTGAAAATCTTAGAAATATGGTATCTAACCAGATTCTTACTCTGGATGGCATTACCTTGGGCTCCAGTAACTCTGTGAGGAACCTTGGAGTCATTTTTGACCAGGACATGTCCTTCAACGCACAATAGGGCTGCCACAAACAATTATTTTGATAGTCGACTAATCAGATCATCATCCATTGGACGCAACACGTACATCATATTGCACCAGCAGCATCTGCTCTTATATAACTATCATTAGCTTACAGCTTAAGTGTGTAAGGTATGTGCTAACTAAACATAAAGATAAGATGAGAGTTTATTAAATTTTAATGAAGTTTGCAGATTGTTTCGGTGAAGTTTAATAAACTCCTTGCTATCTAAAATATAACAGGACACTGGAGTAAATTCTCGAGCGTCTCACACTTCTGATAATCAGCTGTCTGATTGACGTTTATTCAGCTGTGTGTAAACTATAACTTTAATCTCAGCCAAACCGATTTACTCAAGAATAAATAAAACACTGAAAAAAGCCAAACAATAACATTGTTAAGTTATCTAAGTGACTCATATATCATGTTTAACCTGAGTAGCGAAAGACGGCGGTGGGTTTGAAAACGATTTGCCGGGAGTCCGGTGTTCTCACGGCTCTAGTGAGCCTTGCCCCCGGCTAGCTATTGACCTAGTGGGTAACAGATGTCTCCGAAAACGTCGGAGCGCTTTTGAAAATATGCGGTGTCTTGATAAACTGAGCAGATATTTGAGGTTTACACAGCTACATTCTCGCCTGAAAATATGTTAAACGTTTATTTTGTTCACCCTGCCCAGATTGGGTTACCAGGATCCCCTTGAAGCCAAGCCCAGGGAAGGTGCTCGAGTGCAGGCGTCTGGTGGCCAGCCCTTAGTTCATTGGGGCCCGACATTGGCCCACCCTCCTGCAGGCCCACCACCCACAGGAGGCGCCGTAGGTGTCGCATGCAATGCGTGCTGGACGGCGGCCAGGAGAAGAGAGCCTAAGAGTCCCTAAGTTTTCTAAGAAAACTAATAACCAATTAGAATTTTCTTCTCTTGTTTGTGTAACTGGGTCATCTTTGTGTCATTTATGTTTTACATCACATTTATGCAGAAATATATATTTTTTTAAAAATCATAATAAAGTGCTCACAAAATTTCAAACACCCATAAATGAGTCAGCAGATCTCTTACATGGTCAGCTGAGCTCCATGACTGAAGAACATTGTTGGTGCAGGTTCATCACTGAAGCCTGGAGGTCTGTCTTTGGACACGTCACTCCTCACAGACACACAGCTGGATACTGGAGACTGTGACCTCTGACCTCTGAAAACACACATATGTTACATTCATAACACATCAGTCCCTAAAACTCTAAAATATTGAGATTCAGAGTTTGAATCCCAACTGCTGTATGTAATCAAAGTGATGTTTATTTTGTGTTGCAAATTAGTAAATTTAAATATAGTTTTAGTTGAATATGAGAAAATATTTTTGTCATGTTATGTTCTAAGTTGAAGGCATTGTATAAGTTTTTGTTCAAATTTAGATCGAATGATGAGGAAAGGATTAAGACGTCAACTTGTGGGCGTAGGGCTAAATGAGGATATACTTCTGCCTGCTCCTTTTCAAACAACTGAATGGAATGATATTCTGCATATTATGCAACAACCTTTGAACTCTGAGAGTCAGCAGATCTCTTACATGGTCAGCTGAGCTCCATGACTGAAGAACATTGTTGGTGCAGGTTCATCACTGAAGCCTGGAGGTCTGTCTTTGGACACGTCACTCCTCACAGACACACAGCTGGATACTGGAGACTGTGACCTCTGACCTCTGAAAACACACATATGTTACATTCATAACACATCAGTCCCTAAAACTCTAAAATATTGAGATTCAGAGTTTGAATCCCAACTGCTGTATGTAATCAAAGTGATGTTTATTTTGTGTTGCAAATTAGTAAATTTAAATATAGTTTTAGTTGAATATGAGAAAATATTTTTGTCATGTTATGTTCTAAGTTGAAGGCATTGTATAAGTTTTTGTTCAAATTTAGATCGAATGATGAGGAAAGGATTAAGACGTCAACTTGTGGGCGTAGGGCTAAATGAGGATATACTTCTGCCTGCTCCTTTTCAAACAACTGAATGGAATGATATTATGCATATTATGCAACAACCTTTGAACTCTGAGAGTCAGCAGATCTCTTACATGGTCAGCTGAGCTCCATGACTGAAGAACATTGTTGGTGCAGGTTCATCACTGAAGCCTGGAGGTCTGTCTTTGGACACGTCACTCCTCACAGACACACAGCTGGATACTGGAGACTGTGACCTCTGACCTCTGCAAACACAAACACATATATGTTACATTTAGGGATGGGTATCGAAACCTGGTTCTTGTTGAGAACCGGTTCCCACTGTTTCAATTCCTTGGAAGTGAAAAGTTTGGTTATACTTTACGAGAACGGATGACAACAGGGCAACTTGCAATACTTGCAAAGTAGATATTTCATTTAAGGGAGGAAACACTACGAACATGCAAAAGCATTTGCTCACAAAACACGTGATGACCTTAAATGAATGTCGCGTTTTTAATTCCGCTCCGGACTCGTGAATCTCAACCCAGCAGCAGCGGTAACGTTTGCACGTCCTCACCCGTTAATGCGGCAGGTAAATAATCACCTAACAGTGCATATTATGTTAGCGCGATCTGCCTTATTACAAACCTGCCATTACTGTGCATTTAGTGACCATGATGAGACAGACAGACCTCTGACCCCTGCAAACACAAACATCAATAACTGATCAGTTCTCTCTGACAGCCATATGATCAGCTGATCCCTCTGTGATATTGTGTCTGCCTCATAACGCTGACAGGTCAGCCAATCATCAGCCAGTCTTTCTGTCTCTGAATGAACTCAGTTTGTTCTCAGCTCTTCTCTCTGATTCTGCTGCACTGACTTCACTTAAACTGACAGAGTTCAGATCTCAGCAAGAAAACAAGTCAATAAAAATCAATCTCAGATCAGTTTGAACCAATCACAGATCAATGATTCTGTCATGGTTGTGTTGAAATGACTAATAAAGTTAGGAGTGTTCTTACATTATTGCTGCAGGTCTATGACTGTAAGGTGGAGGTGTTTGTGTAACCCCGTCACTCCTCACAGACACACAGCTGGATGCTGCAGATGCTGCTCCGTCCTCTTCCTCCATCTTCTTGATGTCAGGGTGGAGTTAGTCTGAGAGGTAAACACACACACTCAGAGGTGCTGTTGTACTGGAAGCATCACACTGACGGCTTTCTAATGTTGGAGCTTTGGCCCTAAAGTCCAAACCAGTTATTTTAGAGGCTCAAAGTCTTTAAAAACACCAATACCATCACAGTATTATTATGATCAGGTGGATGAAGGAACTCAGTGTGTTTGGAATCATCATGGTGAGGAGCCCACATGTTACGGCTCCTTTGGAGAGAAGCTGAGGGTCACTGCAGGAAGTGAGCTCATGAAACCAAAGTGCTGTTTGTGAGCAGGATGACTCTGTTATTGGACCTGCTCTGTGTTCTACATATGATCAATACTTCAAATATCTGTAAACATGTCATCTTGTATTTGTTGCACTTGGTCACATCTGTCTTTAAAATAGATTTTAATGTCACTGAGTTCTTTTCTACCTTTATTGATTTATTTTGGAATAAATTAAATATAAAGGTGCCAAAAACTGCCTGCAGCTTCTGCTCTGTGACAGGAAACTACTGTCAGGCTCAAAATGACTTCAGATTATTCATCACAGAGTGTTTATAGATCACAGGACACGTTACAGTTTTACTGTCGATGTTTTAGTTTAAAAGAATGACGTAGAATGACGTGATAAGGTCTTACTGTGGATCTGCGCACTCATTGGCTAATACCCTGAGACTGACAGGTGGTTATCCAATCAGCGTGCGGCCTCACACGGACATAAAACTCTTTAAGGTTTGTTTCAGATCAGACCTGATGTTTCTGCTACAGCCTGTTTACCGATATTATCAATATCAGATATCAGAGAAACAGAAACCTCGGTGATCAGGACGCCGGGACTGAGAACAGGAAATGGCTCAAACGTCGCACTTTCATAAAGTCAGCCTGAACTCCACTGACGGAGTTTCTGTCGCCATTTTAGTTTTAAAAATGCCGTGATAGGGGCGTGTCTTTCTGTAAACCTGCGCGCTCATTGGCTAATACCCTGAGACCGACAGGTGATTATCCAATCAGCGTGCGGCATCACACGGACATAAAACTCTTAAAGTTTGTTTCTTAAGGGATTTTCGGATCAGACCTGATGTTTCTGCTACAGCCTGTTTACCGATATCATCGATATCAGAGCAACAGAAACCTCGGTGATCAGGACGCCGGGACTGAGAACAGGAAGTGGCTCAAACGTCGCACTTTCATAAAGTCAGCCTGAACTCCTCTGACGGAGACTCTTTTTAGCGTTCACGGCTTGATGAGTATTTTGAATTGGAACAGGTTTTGGTCTGTGAGTGATGACGTATCACAAGTCCGCGAGAACGCAAGTACGCATATTAAGAAACCGCCTGAGACTTTTCCACTGTCGCCATTTTAGGTTTTATAAATGCCGTGGTATGGGCGGGTCTTTCTGTGAATCTGCACGTTCATTGGCTAATAACTTGAGATTGAAAAGTTGTTATCCAATGAGCGCGCGGCCTCTTCCCACATAAAGTTGTTTCCTTTGAAAAACCAAAGTCTGATTATTTTTGCCTCCACTGACGGAGCCTGTTGTTCCCGCCACAGAGACACAGTAATGTCAGAGCGGTGTTTACACTCAGCTGCCTCAGCACAGCTCTCACTCTCCTCCTGCTCTCTCACACTAAACGGAGGCTCAGCTAAACTGCGCACTTCGCTTCGCTTCCTCTCTACTTACAGGAAATCAACGGAGTGGACGGAAAGTGCTGAGAGGAGCCGACCGGCCTCACGTTTCACCCACAGACACGAACAGCGTGGAATTATTTCATGTCATAAGAAGAAACATATTCACGTTAACACTCACCTGCCTCAGCTCAACCTTCTTCCTCCTGCTGCTCTGAACGGAGGATCAACACTTTCACTTTCACTGCTCCTCCATAAACACAGAGCATGCTGGGACTTGTAGTTTTTAACTTAAGACTTAAAGTTTTTATCTTGTTTTTTGTCTACAGTTTGATCATTTCTCATTATCAGTGTGTTGGTCTTTATCCTGTCGGGTTTATGTACTCAGTCCATTTCTTTTGATGGTACTGATCTTCCTGAGTCCTTGTTCTGGTAATGAAGTGTGTTTGTTCCTAATTTTGGGTGTTATTAAAAATATAATTACATTTTTCCAGCAGTGCAGTCTCCAGGCACGTGATGATGTTGTTGACTGCTGTGTTTTCCAGGTGTGTGACCGTTCCTCGTCAGATGTTCCCTCCCAACTCTCTCTGCACTTTCACACACGTTGTTGTACGCCCTCCTGCCTCCATATATGCTCGTAAACTGTAGAGATTATTCTAATTTTTTTGCACTGTAGGCTTCAGTTATGGTTTTGATTATTGAATTTTTATCCAGATTTACACTATTTTTACTTCTTTATTAAAAAAGTCCCTAATCTGCAAATATCTGTAGTGATCTTGATTCCTTAGATCAGATTTTTGTTTAATCTCCTGGAAGTTCATAAAATTCCCATCTTTAGTTAGTGTTAATCCAGTAGGAATCCACTGTTTAAATCTTTGGTCCACAGAAGCAGGGGTAAAACCCTTATCATAAACTATCCATTGAAGCAGTCCGAGCTCTTTTTCCAGTTTGTATTTCGTACCAGATTAAACAATATTTTTAGCGTAAACTGAGTGACTGAGTTCAGCTGTTTAATGACTCTCATTGCTTCTTCTCTGTCTCCTGTAAGACTTTGAATTTTTCTTCCTTGTACTGATTTTTCTAGATTCTTCCACTTGGCTTCATAATCATTGTCACACCAACACATGTTGTACCTGATTTGTGCAGCATGAAAGTATACCTCGAGGTCTGGGAGTGCCAAACCCTCCTTATCCTTTCTCATCTGTAGTGTTTCAAATTTGATTCTCGGTCTGTGGCCATTCCATATAAACTTGGATATGATGTTGTCCCCTAAACTGATTTGTTTTTCAGGTATGTCAATGGGTCGTGACTGAAAGAGGCAGAGAAGTCGGGGTAGGACGCTTACTTTTATGGTCTTTATTAGAGAACCAATGTCTAACGGAAGGGTAGCCCACCTATCCAAATCACTCTTTATTTCCTCATCTAATTTAACATAATTATGTTTATATAAATCCTTCCCTCCTGTTTTAATGGGTTGAGGATTTATATTGCTCTGTGTCCTACATATGATCAATACTTCAAATATCTGTAAACATGTCATCTTGTATTTGTTGCACTTGGTCACATCTGTCTTTAAAATAGATTTTAATGTCACTGAGTTCTTTTCTACCTTTATTGATTTATTTTGGAATAAATTAAATATAAAGGTGCCAAAAACTGCCTGCAGCTTCTGCTCTGTGACAGGAAACTACTGTCAGGCTCAAAATGACTTCAGATTATTCATCACAGAGTGTTTATAGATCACAGGACACGTTACAGTTTTACTGTCGATGTTTTAGTTTAAAAGAATGACGTAGAATGACGTGATAAGGTCTTACTGTGGATCTGCGCACTCATTGGCTAATACCCTGAGACTGACAGGTGGTTATCCAATCAGCGTGCGGCCTCACATGGACATAAAACTCTTTAAGGTTTGTTTCAGATCAGACCTGATGTTTCTGCTACAGCCTGTTTACCGATATTATCAATATCAGATATCAGAGAAACAGAAACCTCGGTGATCAGGACGCCGGGACTGAGAACAGGAAATGGCTCAAACGTCGCACTTTCATAAAGTCAGCCTGAACTCCACTGACGGAGTTTCTGTCGCCATTTTAGTTTTTAATAATGCCGTGATAGGGGCGGGTCTTTCTGTAAACCTGCGCGCTCATTGGCTAATACCCTGAGACCGACAGGTGATTATCCAATCAGCGTGCGGCATCACACGGACATAAAACTCTTAAAGTTTGTTTCTTAAGGGATTTTCGGATCAGACCTGATGTTTCTGCTACAGCCTGTTTACCGATATCATCGATATCAGAGCAACAGAAACCTCGGTGATCAGGACGCCGGGACTGAGAACAGGAAGTGGCTCAAACGTCGCACTTTCATAAAGTCAGCCTGAACTCCTCTGACGGAGACTCTTTTTAGCGTTCACGGCTTGATGAGTATTTTGAATTGGAACAGGTTTTGGTCTGTGAGTGATGACGTATCACAAGTCCGCGAGAACGCAAGTACGCATATTAAGAAACCGCCTGAGACTTTTCCATTGTCGCCATTTTAGGTTTTATAAATGCCGTGGTATGGGCGGGTCTTTCTGTGAATCTGCACGTTCATTGGCTAATAACTTGAGATTGAAAAGTTGTTATCCAATGAGCGCGCGGCCTCTTCCCACATAAAGTTGTTTCCTTTGAAAAACCAAAGTCTGATTATTTTTGCCTCCACTGACGGAGCCTGTTGTTCCCGCCACAGAGACACAGTAATGTCAGAGCGGTGTTTACACTCAGCTGCCTCAGCACAGCTCTCACTCTCCTCCTGCTCTCTCACACTAAACGGAGGCTCAGCTAAACTGCGCACTTCGCTTCGCTTCCTCTCTACTTACAGGAAATCAACGGAGTGGACGGAAAGTGCTGAGAGGAGCCGACCGGCCTCACGTTTCACCCACAGACACGAACAGCGTGGAATTATTTCATGTCATAAGAAGAAACATATTCACGTTAACACTCACCTGCCTCAGCTCAACCTTCTTCCTCCTGCTGCTCTGAACGGAGGATCAACACTTTCACTGCTCCTCCATAAACACAGAGGATGCTGGGACTTGTAGTTTTTAACTTAAGACTTAAAGTTTTTATCTTGTTTTTTGTGTATACTTTATTAACCCCCTGTAGGGTTGCCAACTCCCTGAAAAATAAATAAGGGACACCTCATGGCCAGGGCCGGGCAACCCAATTGTCTTCACCCTTCCCTGTGTGGTGAATTTTTTTTAGCTCTTTTTTTCTGTGTGAAATTTTTTTTTTAACCATTTGACTTGAAGTTGATTTAAGTAGATGCATATTCTTTGTGATATGAACACATGGGAAACAAATGATCATTTATCCATTTATTTTTAACGCAAAATGACAACATTAACACAATAAAATAGGTCTCTTTCCTAAACAAAAGACTGGTACGCTTCACTTTTTGTGCAAAATGACAAAATTAACACAAAGAACTCTGTCCTGCTTAACCTAAAATTATATAAATTAATAGAAAACAATAGAAAGAAAAACATTCTTGTAACAGTGCACATTTAGTGCAATTAGAAAAGTGCAAAAAAAGTCTGTGGAACACCTGCAAACACAACATTTGTGCCTCAAAGGCCTTGACTGTAGCTGAAAGTTGAAGTAAAAAAAACCCAACAAACTCATGAACTCAAGCTCAATGCTACATTATGTGGAAACAGACTACTTTTTCCATTTGTATTTTTTTTGAGCTCTTGATGCAGTTAGGAGTTGTTTGTCGTTCAGTACTGCAGAGTAAAACTCTGAGCAAGACATATAATTTAGACTGACAATGAGCTCACTTCTAATTAATTCAGTAGAACATTTGTTCCGCACATCAGTCCACTTATTCTTCATAAGAGAGAAAATCCTCTCCTCAAACCCAGTGGAAGATGGGATCCTGAGTACAAAGGATACAACAGCCTGCATATTGGGGAGGTCAGCTGCCTGAAGAATTTCCATCCACTTCTCTGCTGTTCTCTTGGACTGCCACTTTTCCTTCTCCTGATGTTCTTTGGTGAGGTGCTTCAGAAGGCTGGTTGCAGTGACACACTCTTCATAAAGCTCATCCATAGAGATGTTTAACCTGCCAATAGAGATGAGAAGTTGACATAAATCCTAAGTGGTACATAGAACATTTACAGTGGTAAATAAATGGAAAAAATGTATTGTATATGTTTATAACGTTGTATAGCATTTAAACAATACAATAAGTATAGTTTATTTATTATGTAATTATCCATCATTATATTAAGTATATGAACTCCTTGAATTTGTAAAATAGTGTATAAAAGATTGCATGCGTGTGTATATACACTCCAAACAAAGTTAATGATTATGGTTTTATTTATATATGTTATCTATCAATTGTATTTGTTTATTTTTAACCATCAATACTATTAAAACATGGTTTATCATTTCACTGGCAAATGTTTTCTTTTTACCTGCCAGCCAGGTGAAGCCGTTCAATGATCTTCTCCATGTCATCAAAGGAAATCTTCCCAGATGCTAGAGAGACGGGCTGCAGGTGGAAAAGCCAGTTTTCTTCTGAAAAGTCAAACCGCTTCCGGACATAACTGATGGCAGTGTCTAGGAAGGCTGTAAACTCCTGCCTGGCACCATCAGCATCAGATGGCGAGAGACGCTGGAGCTTTTGTCTTGTTAGGTACCCGTAGAACCCATCATCTCTTCTCTGAAAAAGTCTTTTCAGGAAACACTCCATGATGGAATAGAGGTCAACAAACGTGGTTACATTCTTCTCCAGTTTTTTCACCACTTCTTCAAACAGACACATGACATTATTACAGAAGAGGAGGTAGACTTCCACAATGTCTGCCTCTCCCTCAACTCCAGCAGCATCTTCTGTCAACTTCAGCAATTCCTTCAGGCGCCTTGGACATTCCTCACCAATGCTGATGAGATGACTTCAGTGGGTCCCAGCAGCAGGCGGGTGATTGCAGGGTTGAGTGACAGCCATCTCGTCACAACATGGCGCAGGATATCATGGAATTCAATGTCACAAAATTCACAGGACTCTTTCAGGGACTCTCTCCTTTTGGCAGAGGGGGAAAGGAAGCTGTATATCTTCAGGACAATATTTTCTACATCAACTGAGAGCTTGTCCAGGGCTTTTTTCACAGTGTTATGAACAATATGTGCATGGCAGTTGCCACGAAGGATCTCACTGTTGGTCTCTTTCAATTATGTGAAGACTGAGTTGTGGATGCCATAATTTGCATTGTCAGCACTGAATGCAGAAACCTGATCTAAGAATAGCCCCACGTTTTCAAGAGAGCTTTGTATTATTTTTACTATTCCCTCTGCAGACTCATCTGGATTTTCAACAAAATCCAATATCTTGTTGACAACTCCAGCCTCTGGTGTAAAAAACTGCAAGGCCAAGGGAAACATCTTCCGATTTCCCTTATTTGAAGCATCAGTGTGAAGAGAGAATGGGAGTGGAGTTGCACCACTTTTCAATTTTTTGATCACCTCTTCTATTGCCTTTGGAGACAGGACATCTGTGACAACTGCTTCAGCTTTCGTCCTCCCAAAGGACATATTTTTGGCAATACTGGAGTCATTCAGCGTTCGTACAGTCAGTTTGAGTGCACAGTCACCCGAGTTATAACTTAAACCGTGCTTTACAGTGTGGTAGACATGGGTCACCTCTGCAGCAGTCACCTATAAAATAGAAATATATATATATTACAGTATATCTGTGTAGTTTGTGTAGTTTATCAACTGACTTTAAAGTATAAATTACACATGCAACTTGTAAGAAATGGGTATGGTCATATATATGTATGTTTTCAATATAATGTGTATTCTTTATATATATTCAATTCAGTAATACTTTATTAATCCCAAAGGGAAATTAGGTGTTGTTGCAGCTCAGACTAATCAAGTCTTCAAAGAGTTGTTGAAGACCACAATCACTGTGGGAAGGAAGGATCTCTGCCTTGCCTTGAAACTGAAGTCTCTTCTGTGTCAACTTATTCGGGCTTTGTGGCTTCAGTTGAGGTATTATTTCAGCTTTTCTAATGCTAATCAGCTGCTCCCGTTTGTAAACCCGCTTGTTCCCATGATTACGCATCTTAATTCATCATCATTATTCATCTATGTATTACTTTTATGTATTAGTCATCTATTCGTTGTAATCATCTATCCTTGCAGTTGTTTATTACACAAAACAAATTATATTAGAAATTTTTTAAATATAACATTTTATATTATATTTTATATTTTAAAATAGAAAGTAGCTCGTCCACAGAAGGACTGGTAGCTCCCCTTACGATAAGGGTTCAGATCGCGCGAACAGGTGTGAAATGTGTGTGTTTAGTTAGTTTGTTTGTTTGCTTGTTTTAATCAATTTTAAATCATGCTTTTTATTTATTTTTGTTTCTAATGTCTCTGTAAAGCACTTTGAATCACCTTGTTGTTGAATTGTGCTATACAAATAAATTTGCCTTGCCTTGCCTTGCCTATATTATCACACTTCTGGCCACATAGCGCTGATATTCACTGCACATGCCCATATTAACCTTAACCAGAGGGTTTAAAAAAACAACAACAATGTTTACATACCATATCTGCTTCTGCCGTGGCCTGGTGGACAACAAATTGGTCAAGGGTTCCTCTTTCTTTCACGCCCCTCATATTCATCATGTGCCCACCAGTAGAAGCATGCTGCATAACGTCTGTCAGTCCACCATGGCAAATGGAAAAAGTGCGCTGGCACACAGTGCGGTGCGCTTTATACGTGTTATCGCGCACTTTTGCCAGCCAGGTGTTTTCATTTTCCCATTCCTCCCTGTATTTTTGCAGCCTTTTTTTTCTTTCTAGGAGGGGAACAAGCACTGTTGGTCAAAGGTGTACTGTCGTCCTAGACTTGTGCCGCAGTGTCGGTGTTTGTCTCCCTGTTGGCCATGCTGGTCATCTGTTGTCTTCCGGTATCTTCTCCGCACGCGACCTTTCTGAATTGAATTGAATCTGAATTGTTATACTCGTGCTAAGTGTGCTGTCAGCTCATTGGTCACAGAGCAGCAGAGGGGCTGGGAATTATGTTTTCAAACAAAGCGTTAAATCCATTAACATTTATAGACTTTTTGTTAGTGATGTGCGATACCACTGATTTCCTTTCCGATCCGATACCAAGTAATATTCAGGGTGGTATCGACGATACTGATCCGATACCGATACTTTGTACAAAAACTCATTTTATTTATTGTATCTCAAATTGTAGCGTCATAATGATTACAGGACAGATTTCGTGTTCTTATCACTTAATAATGTAGAGTTCATCATATAGAAATAAAAAAAAAACTGAAGTTGTGCACTATTTGAACACGTTGCCTGCCTGCAGCTCTAAAGGACTCCGTGAGAGACGTCACCTGTCCCTGTCTTCCTCTTCAGTTCGTCTCAACATATGCTCGTCATATTCTGTGATATGATTTACTCTGAGGTGTTTGACAAGGTTAATGATGTTGCCACAACCATACATGCCAACCCTCCTGATTTTTCTGGGAGAATCCCGAATTTCTCCCGATTTTCCACCCAGGCAACAAAATTGAAAAACCATATGCAGAATTCATAGCGCGGCCCAGCCAATTCCAGTTTCCAACAATGGCGGCAGCGACTTAGTTTTAATATTACTCTTATTTCTCTTTCTGGGTCGCAAAAAAACTTTTAACATATTTTCAGGTTTCAGGTTTTCAGAATGTAGCTGTGTAAACTTTAAATATCTGAGCCGATCGACACATCGTTTTCAAACCCCCTTGTCTTTCGCTACTCGGGTTAAACATGATAAGTCATTGAGAACTTAAAAATGCTATTGTTTGGCTTTTTCAGTGTTTTATTTGTTCATGAGTAAATCGGTTTGGCTGAAATTAAAGTTATTAGATTAAATTAAACTTTATTAATCCCTCCCACACAGCTGAATAAACGTTAAACAAAAAACAAATTAAACAAAGTGTGAGACGGTTGAGAGTTTACGCCAGCGCCCTGTTATATTTTAGATAGCAAGGAGCAGACGGCAGAGTTTCACTCCACCGAGGGAGCTCGTGACGTATATGTGACGGCTTTCTTTAGACGACGAAGGCCGGGTCCTCAGGTGGAAGCAGCCTCTGAATTTGGACACCCCCGCTGTTTCCGGGCCGGCCAATAATAACGGTGACATTTAACATATTTTCTCCGATAAATAAACACTGTAAAATGTATTTATCACCCCCCCCAACAGCCCTTTTGAATGTCTTCCTAATTCTGAGGTCTCAAGGTTGGCAAGTATGGCCACAACACCTCACTTTTTTGCCACATGGATCGCAAACCACGTCTCAGCTGTTTGTGGAGGTAAAATACGTCCGCACAATTACGCTCAGCCATTGTTGTGAGTGCGCGCGCCAAGGGGCTGCGAGACATTTATACAGCCGTATTTCGCACATGACTATGAAAGGCGGAATCAGTGGCTCTTAAGAGATTTGTCGTTAAAAGGCAGAGTATTAATAACTAAAGCAGAAGGCATCTCTCGTCTTACATACGCTGTATTGGCATTGCATCTTGATAAAAAAACTTATAAAAGAGGTTGATAAGTTACTTTTCAACTTTATCTGGAAAAATAGGACACACTACATTAAAAAAACAGTTCTTATGAACTCCTATGTCAATGGAGGACTTAATATGTTGGATTTTAACACGTTAAATAACACATTCAAAATAAATTGGTTGAAGAATCTAATTACTAATCCTACTTCCATTTGGAATACTATACCTGTGTTCATGTTTTCTAAGTTAGGTGGCACTGAATTTTTCCTTACTTGTAATTTTGATATTGATAAAATCCCTTTAAAAATCTCTGCTTTTCATCGTCAAGCTTTTTTAGCACAGACTCTTATTTACAAGCATAACTTTAGTCCACACAGTTATTATATCTGGAATAACAAGGATGTTTTATTTAAAAGAAAATCTCTCTTCTTAGATAGTTGGTTTAGGCCCTTACGAACAATGAACAAATGTAGCCATTACTTTTATTATTAAACTGTTCACTTCTAAAATAACTGGCAGTAAATAACTAAAACATAACTCTACATTTTCAAAGATTCAGTCTCTTTGGGGGAACTCTGCATCTCTCTGGGTATCTGCGTTCCACAGATGGGCTTTGGGTGGTTTCTGGGGTGGATACTGGTGGTTCATCGGTTGTCTGTTTAGGTGGTTCAGGAGGTAAGGGGTGTGATGTTAAAATCCCAGGTGGACTTGGTAGTATCTCTGGAACAACACCGTCCATAATCACTTCTGGTCGTCCCTCTGGAACCGGTGAAAATATAACTGGGGGTTTCTCCACAGTCTGTCTCCATGGTAACAGGTGGTCCACATGTATTGTGCGTGTTCTCTGTCCCTCTTGTATCAGGTAAGTAACACTTCCCATTTTCTTCAGAACTGTTCCCTGAGTCCATTTTGTTCCCCCCCCCCCGAAGTTTCGGATACGCACAGCGTCTCCCTCCGAAAAAACACGAACAGGTTGGGTTTTGTAATCATGGTGTCGCTTCTGCTCAGACTGTTTCTGTTCAATGTGTCTGCTCAGTTCAGGCTGAAGCAGGCTGAAGCGAGTCCGGATCTGACGTTTCAGGAACAACTCTGCTGGTGTACGACCCGTCACAGTGTGCGGTGTACTGCGATACATGATAAGGAAGTTTGCCAAACGATGACTGACTGGCAATGTGGCCTTACCATCTGCTTCCAGCACATTTTTCATCAGGGATCGTTTCAGGATTTGTACTGACCTCTCTGCTGCCCCGCTTGATGCAGGATGATAGGCAGGAACAGCTGTGTGTCTGATCCCATTTAACTCCAAAAACTGATTGAATTCCTTTGACACAAGTTGAGGTCCATTATCTGAAACAAGCTCTTCTGGAAGTCCATATGAAGCAAATAACCCTCTCAAAACCTCAATGGTGTTGTGTGAGGTAATGGATGGCATAGGGAACACTTCCAACCATTTTGAATGACTGTCAATGACAACTAAAAAGTACTGCTTGCCTTTTTCAGCGAAGTCAATGTGAATCCGTTGCCAAACTCTCTCAGGCCACTTCCACGGATGGAGTGGTGCAACGGGTGGTGACTTCTGTACAGCCTGACAGACTGAGCAGCTTTGAACCAGTTCTTGTATATCACCATCACAGCCTGGCCACCACAGGTAACTGCGAGCGAGTGCTTTCATACGACAGATACCTGGATGTTCATGATGCAGGTCTTCCAGCACTTTCTGTTGGTAAACCGGTGGAATCATGACCCGTTGTCCCCAAAGAACACATCCTTGTTCTGCTGACTGCTCGTGTCTGCGTGTAAAGTAAGGCTTAAGTGATTCGTCTTGCATATAACTTGGCCACCCATTCATGGTGTAGCTCCAGACCTTGCTGAGGATTGGATCCTTCATGGTTGCTCTCTCAATGTCTTTAGCTACTATTGGTAGCTCTTCCACATGTGAGAAATAGAAGATACTTCCCTCCTCTGCAATGTTGTCTGGCGTATTCCGAGGTAGACGTGACAATGCATCTGCATTGGCATGTTCAGCTGATCTTCTATATTCAATGTCATAGTTGTATGCCATTAGAATAAGAGCCCAGCGTTGCATTCTTAGTGCAGCGAGTGTTGGGACAGCTGACTTTGGCCCTAGTATAGCCAGCAGTGGCTTATGATCTGTTATGAGGGTGAATTTCCTTCCATACAGATATTTATGGAATTTCTTTACTCCAAAAATTATGGCAAGGGCCTCTTTTTCTATCTGGGCATACTTTCGCTCAGCTTCAGTTAATGTTCTTGATGCGAAAGCCACAGGCCTTTCCTCTCCATTTGCCATAACATGAGAGATGACTGCGCCCAATCCATACGGTGATGCATCGCAGGCTAACTTCAATGGCAGATTTGTTCTGTAGTGCACCAACACTTTGTTCTGCAGTAGTAGACTTTTTGCATCCCTGAATGCTTTTGCACATTCCATGGTCCAAATCCATTTAGCATCTTTTCTCAACAGGTTATGCAAAGGCTGAAGAATGGTGGATGGATTTTCCAAAAATCGACTGTAGTAATTTAGAAGACCAAGAAAGGACTTCAGTTCAGTGACGTTTGTTGGTTCTGGTGCATTTGCTATGGCTGCTACCTTTTCCTCTAAAGGATGCAGTCCATCCCTGTCAATACGATGTCCCAGGTACTCCACACTGCTCTGAAGAAAGTGGCACTTGGAAAGCTTCACTCTGACACCATGCTTCTCCAGACGTGTGAGTACTTCCTCCAACCTCTTCAAATGCTCCTTTTCAGATGAAGCAGTGATGAGGATGTCATCCAAAAAGCAGGTGACATGCTCCATCCCCTGAAGGATTTGATCCATCACAGACTGGAAAAGAGCCGGAGCACTGGAAACACCATAGCTGAGGCGATTGTACTTATAGAGACCTTTGTGTGTGTTGATGACCAGATACTTCTCTGATTCTTCATCTAACTATAGCTGCTGATAGGCATGAGAAAGGTCAAGTTTACTGAAGGATGTTCCTCCAGCTAAAGTAGCAAACAAATCTTCCGTATTAGGAAGTGGATATCTTTCCTCTTCAACACACTGGTTGACACTGACTTTGTAGTCACCACATATCCTAATTGTTTTGTCTGCTTTTGGCACAGTAACAATAGGGGATGCCCACTCACTTTTCTCAACCTTTGAAATAACCTTCACCTTTTCCAATCTGTCCAGCTCCTTTTCCACAGCTTCTTTTAGTGCAGAAGGAACTGGGCGAGCTTTACAGAAAATTGGTGCAGTGTTTGGTTTAGTGTGGATTCTAGCTTTAAATCCCTTTATGCAGCCTTGGTCATCCGAAAACACTGCCTGATGGCGCTGAATCACTTCTAGTACTCCTGGCTTTGCTTCTTTCTGCACCAGTACCTTGTGTACTGTGAAAATCTGTTTCCAGTTCATCTGTAGTTTCTTTAACCAGTTTCGTCCAATCAGAGCTGGTCTGTCTCCCTGAACAACGATCAGTGCTAGGGTGATGTTTTGAGTCCCATACTGTACTGGTAACATAATATATCCACGCACAGCAATGTGTTGGCCTGAGTAGGACTTGAGCTTTAGCCCACTGGCTAGTTTTATAGGGAAATGAGTGAGATGCATCTGATAATACTTGTCTGATACTACCGACACTGCTGATCCTGTATCCAGCAGCATGGTGGTGTTCTTGCTTCCAAGTGCAACATCCACTGTGTATCCCTTCTCACTGGAGGTGATGGAGTACATTGAATAAACTCCAAAAAGTTCAGCTTCATCATTCCTACTTGAGCATTCATCCTCAGTTTCCAAATACTGAGTTTGCTGACTGAATTTTTTATTCCTGCAAGCACGTGCAATGTGTCCTATTTTTGCACAAACATGACACTTTTCACTCTTAAATTTGCACTCACGTGCTGAATGCTTTCCACCACAACGATAACATGGTTGCTTCACTCCTGTGTCTTTTTTAGGTCCCTTCCAGTTCTTTGGTTTGTTATTGCCCTCTTGCCTGTTCTGTCCTTTCCATCCTTTGTTGGAAAAATTTGGAGCATTTGTCAAGGCATTTACGTGGTGAGGGTCCTGGCGTCCTGAGAACTCCATCGTATTTTTCGAAGCGAGTTCCATGGATATGGCAATCTCACATGCACGTGGAAATGTAAGATCTTTTTCCGATAGTGGCTTGCGCTGCACAGCATCAGAACGCAGCCCACTAACAAAACGATCCCTCATCCAAATATTGTCCAAAATCACATGTGGCTGACAACTGCCTCAGGGCGACAACATAGTCAGAAACTGCCTCCCCTTCTTTCTGGTTACGTTTCTGAAAGCGAAAACGCTCAGCTATCACCACTGGAGTCGGCTTATAATGCACACTTAACGCTGCAGTCAGCGCTGCATATCCCATGGTACTCGGTACCCTCGGAGACACAAGATTCTTTAGCAGCCTGTATGTATCTGCTCCGATCACAGAGAGAAACGTGCACACTTTCTTCTTATCGGAAACATCATTTGCCAACATCCATTGCTCCAACCGCTCCAAATATGACTCAAAATCTTCCTTCAATTCATTATACTCGTCAACACGACCCACATGCATCGCCATGTTAGCTCACCAAAAGCTGTTCCGCTGCAGCCGTGAAGAAAACGTCTTGGTTTGTCTTTTTCTTTACATGTGAACACAGCTTGGAACAGACTCTGTCACACTGTGGAAATCTTTAGAATCCTTGTCGCCAGTTGTGATATTCTGGATTAGGCTCTTTGAAAAGATCAGGAGGACGTGGATAGGTGCTTTATTGAACAGCAGGACATCACACACTAACTTGTTGTTTTCTTAGCGGTGCACAAGCTACCCTTTTTGTTATATATTGGTCAACCAAGAACTAGCCCTGTAACAGGCACTTCTGTATTTTACCACTGGGGGGCATCAATTCACTCTATTATACTTACAGTTCCACTTTCTCCTGTGTTTAATCAAGTTTCTGCTTCGGGATGCACCTCATCCTTCCAGCGGTTTGAACCGGTGTCACTCTCTGCCCTGAAGGGGATAATTGAGCATCTAAAAAATTCAAACTCTGTACATGACATCCTCCCATCTCGCATCATCAAGGAGGGTTTTAATGTAATTGGGCCTAGCATCCTATCCTTAATGAACTTATCATTGCTTTTGGGTGGTGTCCCAACCACTTTTAAACATGCGGTAGTACAAGCTCTTCTTAAAAAAAGTAGCCTTGTCCAAAATGACCCTGCAAACTATAGGCCGATTTCCAAACTTCCTTTCTTGGCTAAAATTGTAGAGAAAATAGTCCTTTTGCAACTACAGGCCTTTCTAGATGTGAATAACATCACTGATAAATTCCAGTCTGGGTTCAAATCACATCATACGGTACAGAAACAACATTGTTGAGAGTTTTCAATGACCTCCTTGTAATCGCTGATTCAGAGCGCTCAGCAGTTTTAGTTTTTTTGGATTTGTCCTCAGCGTTTGAGACCTCATCCTTTTGATGAGGCTAGAACACATGGTAGGCATTAAGGGTACTGCTCTTAGTTGGTTTAAATCGTACCTTTCTGAAAGGTCCTTCGCTGTTACGATGGGAAGTTACTCTTCCTCTGTTGCCCCCTTTTCCTGTGGTGTGCCCCAGGGGTCTGTGTTAGGCCCTATGTTGTCCTCTTTGTATTTTTTACCTCTAGGTCGCATCTTTGAAAAATATAAAATTTCCTGCCATTGTTACGCAGATGATATTCAAATTTACTTTCATCTGACTGAGGATGTCTTACCGTCGCTACACTGCGTTTTTGATTGTATGAGAGAAGTTAATTCAGTTCATTTCCATTTTATTTACACAGCACCAAATCACAACAGCAGTCGCCTCAAGGCGCTTTATATTGTACAGTAGATCCTACAATAATAGATACAGAGAAAAACCCAACAGTCATATGACCCCCTATGAGCAAGCACTTTGGCAACAGTGGGAATAAAAAACTCCCTTTTAACAGGAAGAAACCTCCAGCAGAACCAGGCTCAGGGAGGGGTGGGGCCATCTGCTGTGATTGGTTGGGGTGAGAGAAGGAAGACAGGATAAAGACATGCTGTGGAAGAGAGACAGAGATTAATAACACGTATGATTCAATGCAGAGAGGTCTATTAACATAGTGAGTGAGAAAGGTGACTGGAAAGAAAAAACTCAATGCATCATGGGAATTAGTGATGTGTCGGTCGCGAACGAAATGGCTCTTAGAGCCGGATCTTCGAAGTGAACGACGCGAGCCGGCTCCTTATTGCGAGCCGTGTTTTTTTTTTCTCTCACTCTCTCTCGCACTTTTTCCCGCTTCACTCCGCACGCGAGCCTTGTGCTTTGCTAGGCAGAGGGGGGAGGGGCGGTAGTTACACTCAGTAGCACAGGAACAGAGCGGGAGGGAGAGAGAGAGAAAGAGAGCCAGGGACAACTAGGTCACATTAGAAAGGTATAGTAATCATCCACAACTATTTTCAGTTGCAGATGATAAAGGATTCAGACAGTTTATTCATGCAGGCCTATATGACAGAGAATATGCATCTTCTTTTTGTTTTCATATTTTAATTTATATTTAATTGTGTTGTGGTTTGCAGTGTTTTGTGTTGTTTCACTTTAAATTTGTAAAAGGAAAAAGCTGAAAATTTAAATAGTTAAAAGTTGAACTGTGACTAGTTGGTTTTTGTATTGTATGATTTATTACATTTTATGTGGATTGAATAAATAAAAGTATATTTACGGTGGCCCCTACAGACAAAGCACATACAAAACACAACAGAAGTGCTCCAGGATGCTAGGGGGCAGTGTTGAGCTTTTGTTACCTAGTGGCTACACAAGCCAGCAAGTACCAACGACCGGATTTGGTGTGTGGTAGTAACAGGTAAATGAACATTTTTTTGAATTATTTGAATATATATGAGTGCTTGTGTATAAATATGGTAAATGGTAAATGGCCTGTATTTGTATAGCACTTTACACATCCAGTCATCCACCCATTCACACACCCATTCACACACTAATACACAAACAACACACATATGCTTTCAATTGTGTAATTTAAGTGATCTAGGTAGCTCTGTTTTGAAGTTCAGTTAACGCTAGAAATGTGTTTTGGAGTTTGTACGTGCTTTGTCTCTAGGGGCCACCGTATATATTTATATATAAACATATAAAATTCAAATTTAAATTTTATTTGTCACACACACACAACCATACACAGTATGACATGGGGGTGAAATGCTTGTAGCTGTGCAATGCCCGACCATTAAATGACAGAAAAAAGTTTTACAGTATTTACAATTTACAGGTTACTACAAAATTTACAAATTAACTTAGAAATTTACAGTAAAAAATGTGCAAATAGCAGAAAGAGATTATAAAGATTATAAATTATAGGAAATGTGTGGTGGTGCGTGTGGTGACGTGTGTGAGAGTCCAGTCTTATAGTGACGTGTTTGGGAGAGTCCAGTCCTACACCTGGTTCAGGCCCTGAATAGCCTGGGGGAAGAAGCTCCTCCTCATTCTCTCTGTTTTGGCCTTAAGGGAGCGGAAGCGCTTCCCAGACCTCAACAGTGAGAAGAGTCCATTGTTGGGATGGGAGAGGTCCATCATAATCTTCCTAGCTTTGGTCTTGCACCGCTTGGTGTAGATGGACAGCAGGTCAGGGAGCTCTGATTGAATGATGCGTTCGGCCGAGCGCACCACTCTTTGCAGATCTCGTCTGTCCTGCTTGGTGCTGTTCCCAAACCAGGTGCAGATGTTTGCCGTCAGGACGCTCTTGATGGTGCAGGAGTAGAAGTTCTTGAGCACCTTCAGTGGCAGATGGAACTCTCTAAGTCTTCTGAGGAAGAAGAGACGCTGACGGGCTTTCTTAACCAGGGTGTTGATGTGACAGGACCATGACAGGTCCTGAGTGATGTGGACACCCAGGTATCGGAAACTGTCCACTCTCTCCACTGGCGTGCCACTGATGATGAGGGGTTTGTAATTCCTCGCCTGCTTTGTAGTGAAGTCCACGATCAGCTCCTTAGTCTTGCTGATGTTTAGGAGGAGGTTATTCTCCTGGCACCAGGTCTCCAGGTTCCTAATCTCCAGGTAGGCCGTCTCGATGTTGTCAGAGATCAGGCCCACAACAGCAGTGTCGTCAGCAAACTTGACAATGGAGGTGGTGTCTGATGTGGCTACACAGTTATAAGTGTACAGTGAGTACAGCAGGGGGCTTAAAACAGAGCCCTGAGGCACTCCAGTGCTGAGTGAGATGGAGGGGGAGACTTGTTTTCCCACCCTCACTGATTGGGGTCTGTCTGTGAGGAAGTTGAGGATCCACTGACACATTGATGAGCTGAGTCCTAGATCCGTCAACTTGGTGAAAAGCTTCGAGGGAATTATTGTGTTGAATGCTGAACTGTAGTCCACGAACAGCATCCTAACATAATTCCCTCTGCCAGTGTCCAGGTGTAGTCCACGAACACACTGATAAAAGCTATTTTGGAGAGAGGTATATATAATCTATGCAAATCATGTAAATCATGTTTTTCCGACTTCCAACAAACCCGATCGAACCACAGAAGTGAAGGTGAGCTATTTACACACGGTGAATAATATATAATAGCTAGGGGTGCAACGATATTCGTATCGATATTGAACCGTTTGATACAGTGCTTTCGGTTCGGTACGCATATGTATCGAACAATACAACATTTGTAATTTATTTTATCAACTTTCCTTCTGACGATGCTGTCTGTGTTGAGCGCTCAGTGAATCTGCGTTCGACTACTCCGCCTAGGCTGCACTGTCGAGCGCAGATCCACTGAGCGCTCAACACAGACAGCATCATCAGAAGGAAGAGCGCAGGGCAAGCTAGCGAGACAGAAGTTAAGCTCTCCTTGCAACATGGACCTCCCCCACCCTTATTCAGATCTGGCGTTTGGAATTATTTTGGTCTTCATGTGAAGTATGACCCTGAAGGTAAGCGCGTCATGGACAAAAGTAAAACAGTATGTTGGATGTGCCATGCAATGCTCAATTACATGGGTGGGAACTAGTGTGTTAGCGCAGTTAGCTCGTTAACGTGTTGGCCGTCTAGCCCCATGCTCGGGCGATCAGGGGTAGCTCGTTAACGGAGATTTGCCGTGTTGTGGCGTTAAGGTCATTTCAACGAGATTAACCTGAAAGCACTAGTGGGAACACAACGAATATGACTGCACATTTACATCATCCTAGTGCAAAGACAAGTGGAAGCAGACAAAAACGACAAGCATGCATGCTACAAACTTTACCCGAGTCATTTAGACAGCCGTTAGCACATTATTCTCCTTATGGGGACCTGATATGTTTAATATGCTGCTGAGAATATAGCCCAGAAGAAGCGTATAGTATAGCTTTTATTTTGGAAAGAGACATTTCTCTGTAATAAACTCTCTTTTCCAAAGATGAGTGATTTCTTGATCAGATACAGGGCTCGCAATATCGCTAGCCCGACGTCCTGGGGCTAGCGATTTTTCCAGTCGGGCTACCAAAATCTATCTCTGCCCTGCCCGTCGGGCTATCGTAGGAAGGAAAAATATATGTCAATGCTTTTGCATTCTTTCAGAAATGTAGCTGGGTAATTATGTCATTGGCATCGGTGAGCCACTGTCAATATGTGACATATTGAAATCGCGTTTGAATTTGCGCTTGTTTTTTGCTTTCACTTTGCAATCGCGCGAACTGTGTATAGAGAGCGACAGCACTGATTGGTGAGTGATGATAATTTGTGCACCAATTCCTCTGACATCGTCTTATCAATCGTTGGCTTACTATGCAAACATGACAAGTGAAATCTCCCGCAGCTTAAACATGTAAAAGGATGCAGAGAATCGCTGAGCTTATGTGAGTCCGTGTGTAAAAGCAGCAGGATATATATTTTAGTTCTGCTGAGCCAAATAAGACAGGTCAGGGTGAAGAAGTGACAGCCAAAGAAAAGCTTACCACAAAACGGAAAAATTATGACAAATCAGACTATAAGGCAAAAAGAAAGTGCAGCTTTATGGTTTCATGGACAAAATAATTTCTGTGGCTGCGATATGATGAGCTATATAACCAGGGGTGCACATAAGTGGTCCGCAGGTGCGCATTCGCTGTCAAAATAAAAAACACGCACAAGGGTTAAGGTTTAATTTAAAAACTGTACTTTTGAGTTAAAATATATATTTATAATTTTAATAAATGACAAATTAAAAAGGCATGAACATTTTTTTTGTATCGAAAAAATATCGAACCGTGACACCAAAGTATCGAACCGAACCGAACCATGAATTTTGTGTATCGTTGCACCCCTAATAATAGCGTATGCAAATGGTAATTTTTGAAGTAACGAGCTATTACACTTCACTTGTATTGCTTAAGTCTGTGTAATGCACCATTACTTGAAATAAAACTTTGAATCTGCTGCTGTCTGTTAACCGTCTCGACATCTGCCGGTAAGTTACAATGAAATGTGTTCATGGTGCACTTTTTATCAGTCAGCATGCATGACCAGTCCCGGACTGGTAATCGGAACACTGAGGTTGTGTCCAAATTCATGGGTTGAATCCTTCTGAGGACCCGGCTTTCGCGGGCTATGTGGGCCGGGTCCTCAGAAGGTCGAGTAGGCCGGATGTAAACCTATGTTTAACCAGAGCAGCGAAAGGCCGCGGTGATCTGAAAATAATGTGCCGGGATTGTGCCGTTCTCGGCAGCTCTAGTAACCCTCGAGCTCCCAGCTAGCTATCGAGCTGGTGGGTAACAGACATCTCCGAAAACGTTGAAGCACTTTTGCAAATATGCGATGTCTCGATAAACGGAGCAGATAGTTGCAGTTTACACACCCACATTCTCGCCTGAAAATATGTTAAAAGTTTATTTTGTGACCCAGAAAGAGTAATTTCAAAACTTAGTAGCGGCCGCCATTGCCGGAAACTGGAATTGGCTGGGCCGCGCTATGAATTCTGGGATATGGTGGGCCACGAAGGACACACCCGACCCATCCTTAAAATTCGAGGAAAAGGAGGACGCATTTGTCGGCTACATTTGGAGGAGTCCACGAATTTGGACAGCCTTTGGAGCGTCGCTGTGGCGTAATCGGTCTACAAATGCGTCCCCAGGAGGATGAAGCCCATGAATTTGAATCACAGTCTTTGCAAACTACTTTAGTCGCTTGTTCTGTCATGCAGATACAGCTTTGCTCACGTATCTGCTTCATTATCCGCTCAGATGATCGCACTGCGTGAAAACACTGGGACACAGCAGCATCATGAACTCCAGCTATAGGGAGATTTTTCAGGAGGAAAACAAATACATAAAAAAAATTCATGTTATAAATATGAGATCTGGTCTGTCATTTAAAATTTCTTTTTTTTTTTGTCCCCTTCTTAGATCATCGAAGAGTTCAGACGCGTCACCAGTTTCGTTGGTGGAGACATTCATGCTGAAACTTGATGAGTACACACCAGGTCTTTTGCAGCTTATGCCTGCCAAAGGAGGAGCCGCTGGTTCCAAGATGAGACCTCTGCTGGACACTTTGAATGACGTATGTTATTTGACTTTTTTCACAAATATGTAATTATGGAGGGCTGCAGTGGGTAGCAAGAAGGTCCTGGGTTCAAATCCCGGCCCAGGGTCTTTATGCACGGAGTTTGCATGTTCTCCCTGTGCATGTGTGGGTTCCCCCGGGTACTCCAGCTTCCTCCCACAGTCAGAAAGCATGGCTGTTAGGTTAATTGGTCTCTCCAAATTGTCCTTAGGTTTGAGTGTGTGCGTGCATGGTTGTTTATCCTGTGTCTCTGTGTTGCCTTGTGATTGACTGTCCAGGGTGTACCCAGCCTCTCACCTATTGAAAGCTGGAGAGAGGCATCAGCCATGTTTTTGTTTTTAATTCAGTCTTAATGTAAGTAAATCACTCGACTTAGTCTTTTCACTAAATTGTATCTCCCTACAGACACAGAGCATTGAGAAGAAAAGGAATCTCCTTATCTGCTGCCTCATTAGCTACCTCGGGGAAAGACAAGAAGATATTTTTCATGACTGCCAGGTTTGTCATATTGATAACAGTTCACTTATTAACTCAAGGGATCCTAATGTTCTTCTCTCCTGTCCTCTCCTATCCCCTGTTCTCCCCTTCTCTATCCATCGTGTCCACTCCCCTCTTTAGATCAACTGAAATATATTGAAAAAGCATCTTAAATAAAATAAAACATGTGCATCCTTTTTGTTTCTTTCTTTTTAACACGTAGGAATGTGACGATTACACAGACAATATGATGAAGGTGATCGTGATCCACCACATCATGGCTGAGGAGGATCCATCAGATGTGTCCGTTGTGATTGAGGGAAACCAAGTGATGGAGGGATGTGGAAGCCGAACAAAGGCATGTGTACTGCTGATGGGACTGATATATGCCCTCAACCTCGAATATCCGAAGGAGCTGAAGAACACATTTGATACTTATCAAAAACATTTTTTGGAACTTGACGGGGCCAAACTACTGAAAAAGGTCCACGGCCTCAAAAATAAGCTTGTGCAATGCACACTCATTTCCCTTCTTGTTCCAAGAGAATCTTTTGTCCAGACATAGCTTGATGGAGCTGTATTTTTTCTGCTGACAGCAAGCACAGATTTAATGTTGGTGTTAGTGTTCTGTTCTATGTATCCATATTTTTGATAACGTACATGCACAGAAACAACCTTGTAGAGTTTCTGTGCATGTGTTACCTCAGATTTATTGGGTAAATTCTATAGATGACTTCTTACAGTGCAGCATCCTAACATAATTCCCTCTGCCAGTGTCCAGGTGACTCAGGGATGTGTGGAGCAGGTGAGATATGGCATCGTCTGTGGAGCGATTAGTCCGGTAAGCAAACTGAAGTGAGTCGATGGTGGCAGGAAGTGAAGAAGTGATGTGATCTCTCATCAGTCTTTCAAAACACTTCATCACAATTGAAGTCAGTGCTACTGGACGGTAGTCATTGTGGCAAGCGGGCTGTTGTTTCTTTGGAACAGGGACAATAATGGACTGTTTGAAGCACGTGGGAACCACAGCTTGGGCCAGGGAGAGGTTGAAGATCTCCGTGAACACCGGTGCTAGCTGGTCAGCGCAGGCTCTCAGGACCCGGCCAGGGATTGCATCTGGTCCTGCTGCCTTCCTGGTGTTCACCCTCCTGAAGGTGTTCCTCACGGCATGCTCTGTGATGATGAATGCATTGTCTTCACTGGTGCACTCCGAGTGCGCGCAGCCGTTTGTTGTTTTAATTGCTGCGGCAATTAAATTATTTTATATATAAATAAAACCACTTTTTTTTTACTTTATTAATTCCTTTTGTCCATAATTTTATATTATTGTTAATAATAAATTAATTAAAGCAACAAAACAACCTGAAGAGCCGGTTCGGAGCTGAAAGAGCCGGAAATCCCATCACTACAACTTAAACGTTCGTACACAGGTAACAGGAAGCACACATAGCCCAGTGAGAACACCAGCGACCTCTGCTGGAAACCTCCGTAACTGCAGCAAAGGCAGGCAAACATAACATCACTGTTATCTACAAAAGGGAACATAGTTTATAATGGTTTGTGGTAGTATGACGTTGTTGTTGATAGGATGTAGAAAACAAGTAGAAAGAACAAACACAGAGATTGTGTTTGGAATAAATGTATAACCACAGATTTTGGATTTGGCTCTGTTAGTGTTCTTATACTTTTTTAAATTGTTTTTTATTATTTATGATTGAATTTGATCCTGCTGGGTTGTCTTACTTTATTTTGAATTGTTATTTTGCCTTTTCTAACATGTTGCATCACTCACTGTTATATTTTCTGGTTTTCTTTTTTATCATTTGCTTATTTATTTTATTTTCAATACATTTCAAACAAAATATATTTTGCTGCACTTACTAGTATTTACACTTTTAATACATTTCCCTTTGTGTCATTAAGGTTGCATTTGTTCGTTTTGACCCTCGTGGGCAGCCGTACGGCAGGATCAAAGATCGTCTATATTCGTGAAGACTCGTGTCTGCTGTGACGTGGCCCTGGAGCGTCGGCCTGTGTTCGGCAGACGTCGTTGGTGCGATCAGCTGATCCTGGAGCATGCGCAGAGTGAGCGCTCGCCTCCTTCCCAGAAAAGCCCGATTCGCGTAAACAACAGCAGACAGCTGCCGCCGCGGAGCTTTACCGGAGCTTTACCGGAGTTTTACCGGCTCTCGGACCGAGCTGCTGGTCGCCGTCGGGTCCTGTGACAGTGAGCTACCTGTCAGAGCAGCTGTGCTCACCTGCAGCTGTTAGCTGCTGATGTCAGCCCGGTGGCGTCATTTCTCTGATTAAGTGTCGTGTTTGAGGCTGTTGTGTCGTAAATCCGCCGGGAGCAGAGTTTGGAGCAGCTGAAGACACACCACAGGTTTGTGCTGAAGTCACCGAGACCTCTGAACTGTAGTTTGACCTCTGAACTTTAGTTTGACCTCTGGACTTTATACAAGGAGGCTGCTGTGTGGATCCTACATTTCCCTTCATGCAGCTGGAGCTCTGTGTGACAGGACTGAGTGATTTATGATGACTAACCTCAGCTTTAACTCAAAGTCAGGAAACAGATTATTACAGCTGCACTTCCTGTAGTGATCGCTGGCCACCATCAGGGGGCGGAGCTTCACTGAAACGCTTCCAGATGTGAGCAGCTGCTGTCCTCTGACCTGGTCCAGGGGTTTAAAAAGGTCTTCGTGGACCTGAGATGCTGACGTCACAGTTTTTATCTTGTATCCTCTCAGAACGATGGCGGAGCAGAACTTGGAGGCCAAGCTGAAGAACCTCCTGAAGCAGGAGAAGATCCAGCTGTGGAACCCGCCGTACACCGAGCAGGGCCAGCAGCCGGGCCAGCAGCACATGCAGGTGGGTGACCCGCCTGAGGAGGCGTGGCCACACACACCTTCCTACTGAGATCAAAGTATGAGGATATAACGTTCAGCCAGGTCTATGAAGGTTACTTTGTGACGCTGTTTAACAAATTAATCATTCACATGAATCCAATAAAATAATAAATCTGCTAAAACAACAAAATGAAACCATCATTAAAGAGTTCAGTTTTTCTTTCCTGTCACAGGAAACCTCAGTTAAACAACTTACTGACCCAGTGAAACAGATTATAGAGGAAACACATGAGGAGACATGAGAGCAGGGCGCTTCTAGGATCAGAGCTTTGTGGTGCTGAGCACCCAGAGAGCTGATACAAGATACACTTTACTCGTCACAATGAGACGTCTCCCCCGTCTCTGTCAGTCCCTGCATCCTTAAATGTCTCCACTTGTCCCGAGTTCTCTCTGACTGTGTCCTTGGTGCATTTAAACCTGTTCCTCCCTGTCCTCGTCTCTATTATCAGTCATCATAGTTTTACCATCTCTGTGCAAGTCTGCAAATTTCTTCATTAAATCATAAGATTCTTAAATTCATCAAGTCTCTCTGTGCCTGGGTCCTCGTCTCAAAACATGACATCACTGTTTTGTACATTTTAACAATTTAATCCCACATTTGTGAAAGAAAAACACGTTTTTGAAAAGTCTGTAACAAAACCATCAAATCTGATAAAGTTTATTTAAATGCTGCTAAAGAAGAATGGACTGGAATAGAAATACATATCCTGACCTTAATTACTGGGAGAATAATGAATGATGCTCACAGTGAGTAAAAAGTAAACTGAGTGCATTTTCACTTTTAAAGTGTTTGTTTAATATAATACAGACACATAAAAAATACACTCCAAAAATAGAAGAGTCCTTGAAATGTACAAAATATTATTAAAAAATAGAAAAACTGAGACACCTTTGGCTCTGGTACAACGTATGAAAATATCTTTACTGCAGATACTAACATGGCTCTGCAGATCTTTTATCCTATGTCGCCTCAGCTTGAGGTTGGTAAATCTGTCACATTTTGGTGGTCAAGTCTCTCAAGCATCTTTCTCGACTGACATCACAGCCAGGTGCTGGAGTCGGCTTTGACCCATGGTCCTTCTCAGCCAGGTATGGAGCTGACTCAAGACACTAAAAGACCTCTCACAGCTACAGCTGCTAACTGGGTTTGTTAGGGCAACCTGAATAGCAGTTTTCAGTGTGGGGAAGATCTGATTATCCAGAAGACTGTACAATGTTAACATATCTGGGATGGCACCAGCCTCACTCTCGAGCTTCAAAAAGTCTTTGGCAGCTGTGACTTCCTCTGACTGAAGCTCAGTATGGTAATGCAGTGCTGGGCTGACAACCCAGTTTGTTTAGCAGATTCTGTTTAGCAGCTTTAATATAGGGAGGACACAACTTCCAGACTGTGAGTAAAATCAGGTTTTTTCTCTTTGTCAGTTTCACAGTTTCTGTTGTGCCTGTCACTGCTCCCTGTCTGTTTGCTTACCTGCTTCTTCCTGACCTTGTACTTTCTCCTCATGTTCCCTCTTTCCTCTCTCCCTCTTTGGACTGACAATCATACACAAATAGATTGTATTCAGTTATATTTAAAAAAGAAATTCTATTAAGATCACTAATAAAAAGTTCTCTCTCAGTGTACTTTGAACCAAAAGGCAAATAACCAAACGACATGAACATCTAATAAAGGATAAAAATATTGAAACACTGATCCAACATTATTCTTGATTAACGGATCATTTGATCTTATATGAACCTGGCTGTTTCTCTGCACACACACACACACACGCACACACACACGCACACACACACGCACACACACACGCACGCACACACACACACACACACACGCACACACACACACGCACACACACACACACACACACGCACACACACGCACACACACACACACACACACACACACGCACACACACACACACACGCACGCACACACACACACACACACACACGCGCACCAGGAGTTATGAGGTTAATGGGCATCCAGTCAGTCAGCTAGTTAGTACCTTGGACACATGCACATATTACAAAATAACCAGTTTCTCTCATTACATTTCAAACAGGACAGTGGTAACAGCAGCAGCTACGGACAATGTTAAGTTTTAGATTTTAAATAGTCTGTATACATTTCAATGGGAGCAATAGGACGGTCAAATATTGCTGATTTTACTACAGAGCAGGACGGATTGTAGGCCGCAAACATCATCGGGAAACAAAGGAGCTTTCAAAGAAAAGCGTCTGGACTTCTTTAAGTTGCTTGAAGACGTTTCACCTCTCATCCGAGAAGCTTCTTCAGTTCTAAGGTCAAATGGTGGAGAGTCCCAGATATAAACCTAGTGGGAGTTTCCCCCCACAGAGGGACAAAAGGACCCCTGATGATCCTCTAATCACAAACTCAGGAGAGTTTTCTCCAAGCATGACATCCCGGTGCATTTCAGACCCAGCAACACGCTCAGACACAGACCTAACAATGTGGTGTATGCTGTACAGTGCAGCGAGGAATGCCCAGACCTCTACATCGGAGAGACCAAACAGCCACTTCACAAGCGCATGGCACAACATAGAAGAGCCACCTCTACAGGACAAGACTCAGCTGTCCATCTGCATCTTAAGGATAAAGGACACTCTTTGAGGATGCCAATGTTCACATTTTGGACAGAGAGGACAGATGGTTTGAAAGAGGAGTGAAAGAAGCCATCTATGTCCACTGTGAGAGACCATCTTTGAACAGAGGCGGGGTTTACGACACCAACTCTCTGCCATCTATAATCCAGTTTTGAGATCCTTCCCAGACGCCTTAACGCCCACTCACATCCTGGGCCATCTGACCTCAGGAATTCGCATGATAAGGTGGGGCCAGGTTTCACAATTAGCTCACCCGAAACCCTGGCTGATTGGACCCACACCCAGTTTCACACCTTGGCTCAGGCGATTAGAGGATCATCAGGGGTCCTTTTGTCCCTCTGTGGGGGGAAACTCCCACTAGGTTTAAATCTGGGACTCTCCACCATTTGACCTTAGAACTGAAGAAGCTTCTTGGATGAGAGGTGAAACGTCTTCAAGCAACTCAAAGAAGTCCAGACGCTTTTCTTTCCAAGCTCCTTTGACTACGATGACCTGGATGACTGAGAACCTTCACAGACATAGACAGAAAACACGTTTTCAACCCTGCAGGTTACCTGGTGTAACGTTTTTCAGCTAAAAAGAAACAGGGTCTGACTCCTACCTAACTATATAAAGAGTACCCATATGGAAAAGAAATAGTAAAAACTTATATGTGATTAGTCATGAAAGTGGCCACTTTCATGAGTAAATCATATAAGGCTTACATGATTTACTCATGAAAGTGGCCACTTTCTCATTACTTTCATACATTGTTTTAGTAAGTATCCAAAACATACAAGTTTCATTATATAATTTTTCAAGGGATCTTATATCTGTTTTCACTCTTATATGCTTTTCATACAAGTTTCACACAAGACAGATACAAACTTTATAAGATTTATATATATCTTTTCCATATGGGTAACTGAAGGTTAAATGCAGCTAACATGCCCTGTTTTAAGCTAGGCACTTCCACCTCTGCTCTGCTGCGTCTCAGCCACCATCGCTCTGGCAGCAGCGGCGCTAGAGCCAGAGCAGGGGGAGGGGCTATCTATACTTTTGTTGTTAAATGTTCTCAATTAAATACTGTATAGTTTTTATATTTTTAGTAGTGTGTCACACAAACAGCAAATATTGTCAAAAACAGAAATCTTTGGGGCTGCTGAAGCACCCAGGCGGGTTTGGGGGAAGCGCCCCCAAAAATGGGCTAAAATCGCCCCTGGATGAGGACTGACTGATTCTGTTTCACCGAGATTCAAGCATCAGTGAGGTTTTTGTCTCAGCCTCACAGCAAAGTTCAGCCGTTGGATTCTGTTCTGAGCGCGCTCAGTGCTGTTCTTCTTCCATCAGGAGCTGGCGGAGCGCTACGCCCCCCTGCTGCGCCTGCCCGTGTCGGAGGTAGGGGACGCTCTGGAGTCGATCCGAGCTCAGGCGGTGAAGCGAGGCAGAGGAAACCAAACGTTCAGGGAGACGAGCGTGGCGACGCTGGAGCTGCTGCTGCCGCGAGACGCCAAGAAGGTAACGAAGGCGGCGAGGACAGAGGAAGCTACCTGACGGTGTACCTCACACCACACACTCATCACATGACACACACCGACCCACAATGCTTTGGTCTCCTGTGACGGAGGAGAATGACCTCAGTGTTTGCTTCCAGGATCCAAAGGTCAGGACGTACCTGGAGACGAGGCTGGACGTGTCGGCGCAGCAGGTGGTGGACAGGTACTCGATTACATCACAGGCCGAGTGTGTAGTAGTTCAAATGTTACTGAACAAACCTCCCAATGAAAACCGTGTTTTTCTAAACTAACAAACTTAAAAGGCCAACAGAGCTTCCAAACATTTCATTGGTTGTAAAGAACTGAAAGTGATCATTTGTTGAATTTGCACCATTAGAAGATCAAATTTACTGAAATCAAAACTATTTCAATCAAAAACATTAACAGGTTCCATAAAAACACAGGACCCCTCATTTGATAGCATCCATGGACCTGGAGAGTTTTGTGAGTGTGATCTCTGAGCAGCACGACGATCGCGCTTACGTTTACGTGAAAGGTTTTCATTATGTGTCCAAGGCATTCAACTGTTTCACACTCTTCACCAGAGAGATCCTTTTTCTTTCCCGTGTTGCTTGTAAATGGTGGTGTGCTTAATAATGTGGCGCATGCTTCTTTAGTAGAAAACGAATGATCACATGTGTCTGAGGCTGATGTCAGTGATCCAAACAGCTCTGAGACTCAATGCCATCCATGAGTTTGATTGAAAAACAACATATTTAATCTTTATGACACTTAAATACAATTTTATTAATAATTTGGAACGTGGTGTAAAAGTAATGCAGTACTTAAATACTCCTGGGAAAAACTAACTAGTTACACTACTCGTTGCATTACTTTCATGTTACTCTGTAAAACAGCTGCAGCTCACTGTCTCATAATCACTGTTTAAACATATACAGGGAGTGCAGAATTATTAGGCAAGTTGTATTTTTGAGGAATAATTTTATTATTGAACAACAACCATGTTCTCAATGAACCCAAAAAACTCATTAATATCAAAGCTGAATGTTTTTGGAAGTAGTTTTTAGTTAGTTTTTAGTTTTAGCTATTTTAGGGGGATATCTGTGTGTGCAGGTGACTATTACTGTGCATAATTATTAGGCAACTTAACAAAAAACAAATATATACCCATTTCAATTATTTATTTTTACCAGTGAAACCAATATAACATCTCCACATTCACAAATATACATTTCTGACATTCAAAAACAAAACAAAAACAAATCAGCGACCAATATAGCCACCTTTCTTTGCAAGGACACTCAAAAGCCTGCCATCCATGGATTCTGTCAGTGTTTTGATCTGTTCACCATCAACATTGCGTGCAGCAGCAACCACAGCCTCCCAGACACTGTTCAGAGAGGTGTACTGTTTTCCCTCCTTGTAAATCTCACATTTGATGATGGACCACAGGTTCTCAATGGGGTTCAGATCAGGTGAACAAGGAGGCCATGTCATTAGTTTTTCTTCTTTTATACCCTTTCTTGCCAGCCACGCTGTGGAGTACTTGGACGCGTGTGATGGAGCATTGTCCTGCATGGAAATCATGTTTTTCTTGAAGGATGCAGACTTCTTCCTGTACCACTGCTTGAAGAAGGTGTCTTCCAGAAACTGGCAGTAGGACTGGGAGTTGAGCTTGACTCCATCCTCAACCCGAAAAGGCCCCACAAGCTCATCTTTGATGATACCAGCCCAAACCAGTACTCCACCTCCACCTTGCTGGCGTCTGAGTCGGACTGGAGCTCTCTGCCCTTTACCAATCCAGCCACGGGCCCATCCATCTGGCCCATCAAGACTCACTCTCATTTCATCAGTCCATAAAACCTTAGAAAAACCAGTCTTGAGATATTTCTTGGCCCAGTCTTGACGTTTCAGCTTGTGTGTCTTGTTCAGTGGTGGTCGTCTTTCAGCCTTTCTTACCTTGGCCATGTCTCTGAGTATTGCACACCTTGTGCTTTTGGGCACTCCAGTGATGTTGCAGCTCTGAAATATGGCCAAACTGGTGGCAAGTGGCATCTTGGCAGCTGCACGCTTGACTTTTCTCAGTTCATGGGCAGTTATTTTGCGCCTTGGTTTTTCCACACGCTTCTTGCGACCCTGTTGACTATTTTGAATGAAACGCTTGATTGTTCGATGATCACGCTTCAGAAGCTTTGCAATTTTGAGACTGCTGCATCCCTCTGCAAGATATCTCACTATTTTTGACTTTTCTGAGCCTGTCAAGTCCTTCTTTTGACCCATTTTGCCAAAGGAAAGGATGTTGCCTAATAATTATGCACAGCTGATATAGGGTGTTGATGTCATTAGACCACACCCCTTCTCATTACAGAGATGCACATCACCTAATATGCTTAATTGGTAGTAGGCTTTCGAGCCTATACAGCTTGGAGTGAGACAACATGCATGAAGAGGATGATGTAGACAAAATACTCATTTGCCTAATAATTCTGCACTCCCTGTAAACCTGAGGCACCAACACATCTGTAACGAGGACACACACCTCCAACATAGCACAAAGACGACCACACAAATCAAAGATGAAGACACACAAAAAATGGTTGCCACGGTGATTCTACTGTAGAAACAGGAACAAGGCTGCAGCCTGGCTGCTCATCAGTTTGTTACCTGTTGAAGTTCAGGCTCTGGCTGCTGGGCCGAGGGGTGGAGTCTGCACACGCTCAGCTTTCACTCTGGGCTAGCTTAGCGTTAGCATGCTGTCAGTGCAGATGTAAAGAAGTGAGGTTGTGTTAGCAGCACTGTGTTTCTGTCCTGGATGCACGTTTCACTTATTTACATTTACATTCATCTTCTTCTTTTGTGCAATAAAAAATGCATTTGGACACACATGGTCACTATTTTCCTCCTCTGACATCCAAGCTGGAATCAGCTGATCGTAGTGTGAGGACAAGAAGTGGGATCAACAGGCAGGCGGACAAATGATTCCAAGCAGCTGGAATACTGGGAAGCAGAAGAACCAGTTCTCCATTCAATACTCTAGTAAAGTGTGTGTGTGTGTGTGTGTGTGTGTGTGTGTGTGTGTGTGTGTGTGTGTGTGTGTGCAGGGTCGCTGAGGAGCACGGCCTCAGGAGCATCAAGCTGATCCTGAGTGGGAGGACTCTGTCTGCAGGTCAGTGACCTCACAGCTGCAGTAGTCATGTGATCTGTCAGAGCAGAGCGTGAGCGTGTGTGTGTGTGTGCAGAGCGGCGTCTGGACGAGCAGGGCGTGAAGAACCACAGCAAGGTGATGGTGCTGAGGGTGAGCGACGGCGAGCTGAAGCAGCAGCTGACGGAGGAGGAGGAGGAGAGGAGGAGCCAGGAGGAGAGCGTCCAGAGGACCCAGAAAGGCTTCCAGATCCTGTCAGAGAGAGGTGAGGAAACAACCACGCCTCCAACACACCTTTGTTCAGCCCACAGGTGACCACAGCAGGGTGGTGTCCCAGGCTAACAGGTGACCATGTGGGCGTGGCAGTGGGAGGGGCACAGCTGTTTGTTTTTAAATGTCTGCTCCTCTCCATCAGACGGCAGCGAGGACCCAGACACCACACCGTTCCTGGAGATCGCCGACCAGAAAGGAAACCCTCTGAAGATTCCTCCCACGGAGAAGAAGGTGGAGTTTGAGACAGGACGCAGTGCTGAGGTCAGACACCAGGGGGCGCTGCTGTGTAACCTCTGTGTGTGTGTGCAGGCTCTGATCCTGGCCATGGGCTTCCATGAGAAAGGTCGCGCTCTGATGAAGAGGAAGCAGCACGATAACGCTCTGTGTCACCTGCTGCAGGCCGACCAGCAGTTCAGGTACGAGCGAGCTGATTGGCTCTGAGCCGCGTCACAGCTCACCGCGAGTCACGAGTTTATCAGCCTTCAGCCTGAGATCAGAGACACTTCATCCACCGTCACTGTAAACGTCTGAAACTGTGTTCATGAGACAGGAAGTCCCTGTGTGTGAGCGCAACGTGCACCAGCCTTTCAAAATAAACTTCCAGAGTGAGGAGGTTTTCCAGCACATCCAGCGTGCTGTGTGTCATTAATGAGGGTTAAAGTCCTGTGTGTGTGTGTGTGTGTGTGTGTGTGTGTGTGTGTGTGTGTGTGTGTGTGTGTGTGTGTGTGTGTGTGTGCGTGCGTGCAGTAAGTGCGGCTCGGCGCTGCTCAGCTCCGTGGATAACTACGCCGTGCTGCAGCTGGACATCGTGTGGTGTTACCGCGCTCTGGAGGCGCTGTCCTGCCTGGAGGATGGGCGGAGCCGCCTGCAGAGAGCCGAGGACTGTTTCCTGCGTTGCTACGGAGAACAGCAGGAGAGACTGCTGATGATCAAGGTCAGACACACACACACACACACACACACACACACTGCATGTTGATGCTGAGTGTGAAACCATCATCAGGGAACGTGTTCATGTTTGTGACAAACATGAGGGAATAAACGTTCTGGTTTGTATTTGTAGTCCATATTTGTAGTCCATATTTGTAGTCCATTTCCTGTAGTCTGAGAATCATTGACCAATCAGGTTTGAGCAGGCTGAGTGGAGGTAAAGACAAACTGCACTCTGATTGGTCAGCTTCTTAGACGATGCTGAGAGTGAGCATGTATGTGACGCATTGAGTCTCAGTGGGACGACCTGTGTAAATAAAGTTTTAATGAACAAATGTAATTTATCAGCATGTTGTAAACAATGTGCAGCTGAAACGTCTCACTGCAGATGTCCACTGTTTACTTCTTACTGGGATGTATCACCATGGTAACACATGCTGATGAGCTGTGCTTAAGTTATTGCAGTGAATCTGTAACCTTCAGCCTGTCATTGACTTAATGTGTGTGTTGCCAGGGTAACACGGGCAGAGAGGAGGTGCTGTTCCTGCGTCTGTACCTCCTGCAGAGCCTCCTCTCCTACATCGAAGGAAGCGACTCTGAGGCGCGGCTGCAGCTCTCCAGGGTGAGACTCAGCTTAGCATGAGTGACAGTCCACAATAATCCAGCTGTGTGTGAGTGGCTCACTGAGCTGCTGTGTGTGTCAGGTGGAGTCTCTGTACGCGCGCCTGCGTCCCGACTCGGAGAAGATGGCTCAGCTGATGGCGCTGGGCTTCAGCGAGAGAGAAGCTCGGCTCGGCCTCAGAGCCTCCCAGGGCGACCTGCAGGAGGCCGCCATCCACATCAGCACCCGCCGACAGGTAACACCTGACAGGAAGTGAGTTCACCGCCTGTCGTCGTCCCGTTTGAGTGTTTAATAAAGTTTTACGTATATTTATCAGGAGCGGGAGGAGCTGAAGCAGAGGGAGAGACAGAAGAGGAGGACGAGGATGGAGGCCATCTCCGCCCTGATGGAGCTGGGGTTCTCCCAGAGAGACGCCGCCCGCGCCCTGCACCACGCCGACGGGAACGTAGACAGAGCTTACGCTGTCAGTGGCCCCGCCTCCTCGTACAGGTCTCACAGGTGGAGCCGTGACTGACTCCATGTTCTCCTCTGTGCTGTCCCCAGATCCTGCTGGACTCGAGCCAGGACGCCCAGGCGACCAATAACAACACAGAGGGCGGAGCCAGCCCAGAGAAGGTGGAGCAGGTACGCTCAGAGGTCACGTTCAACATTCAAACTTTATTGAACAGTGACAAGACGAGCCAGAGGAAAGCTGGGGGCGGGGCTTCTCTCTGTTCTCCTCCAGCTGTTCTCTTTCTGTCCCTCTAGCTGTGTCTTCTTCAGCTGTGTCTCTTCCAGCCGTGTCTCTTCCAGCTGTTCTCCTCCAGCTGTCTCCTCCAGTCCCTCCAGCTGTCTCCTCCAGCTGTTCTCTTTCTGTCCCTCCAGCTGTTCTCCTCCAGCTGTTCTCCTCCAGCTGTTCTCTTTCTGTCCCTCCAGCTGCTCTCTTCCAGCTGCTCTCCTCCAGCTGTGTCTCCTCCAGCTGCTCTCCTCCAGCTGCCCTCCTCCAGCTGCTCTCCTCCAGCTGTTCTCTTCCAGCTGCTCTCCTCCAGCTGTTCCCCCTCCAGCTGCCCTCCTCCAGCTGCTCTCCTCCAGCTGTTCTCTTTCTGTCCCTCCAGCTGTTTCCCCTCCAGCTGCCCTCCTCCAGCTGCTCTCCTCCAGCTGTTCTCTTCCAGCTGCTCTCCTCCAGCTGTTCTCTTTCTGTCCCTCCAGCTGTTTCCCCTCCAGCTGCCCTCCTCCAGCTGTTCTCTTCCAGCTGCTCTCCTCCAGCTGTTCTCTTTCTGTCCCTCCAGCTGTTGTATTTGGGATTCGAGCGGGATTCGGCTGAAGCGGCGCTCAGACTGACAGGTGGAGACGTCCAATCAGCGACACAGCTGCTGTTGGACAGCCAGGGCGTCCTCTCCCCGGAGCTGCTGACCCCGCCCTCCACATCCTCCTCCTCCTCCACACCATCCTCAGAGGAGCCCAGCTCCGCCTCCAGCTCCCCGGGTAACAGAACCGCCCTTCGTTCATCCAGCATAAACAAAACAAAGTTACAGAACAGGAAGTGTCGATGTTTGAACGAGGCAGATTTCAGCAGATCTCATCCTTTGTAAGGATCTGAGCTGCCAGATTAGACCTTTCGTCTTCCTCAGTCTCTGTGACTCGTTTTGTCTGACGAGCATGGAAACTTCTACAGACGTCTCTTTGCTTTTCTCTGAAACTGAGAGCTCACAGGGTGAAACTCGTTTAGAGCAGGTTCATCTTCATCTCATCAGTCACTGTGAAAACATGCTAAACGAACCAGCCAATGGGGTTTCAGTGAGGACGGTCATGTGGTTTAGAAACTCCTCATAGTCCAATAGAAAGCCTGAGTGACCCGACGAGCTGAGGAATGTACCTCAGAGGTGTAGTTGTGATTTCATACAGACTGTCAGTCGGAGATTAAATGTTTAAAATAGAATCAATAAAAACCCTTAAAGACAAAAACAGAAAAGAAAAGTCACATGATCTAAAGTCTGCTTGTGTGACCCTCCAGAGGACAGCGAGCTGGTGAGCGAGGTGCTCGAGGACATCGCCCCCCACGAGGAGGACTACCTGGACCTCACGCTGGAGGAGGAGAGCGAGCTCATCTCTGCCATGAAGGCGTACCTGCACCGTGAGCCCGCCCACACCTAGTGACACGCTCGGGCCGGGTCGAGTGTTGTCGCTGTGTAGAACAAACACGCACACACAGATCGTCCTGCAGTCGGGGAGTTCAGAGCGGCGTGCCAATGTGGAGACAGTGACGATCATCTGTTCAGCAATAATTCAGAGTCCTGCCGCTCAAACCGCACAGGTGTATCAGTTTAATCAGTGACATCATCAATGACATCATTGTTGGTGATGTTGGATCAAAGCAGAGTCTCAGTTTGTGTCTGAGCGGTTTCCTGTTGATTCTTTGGTTGTGATGGAGCCAATAAAGACGACACAAAGTGTTTCTGTCTGTCTGTCTGAAAACACAAAAACACAAAAGCAAAAACACAAAAGCAAAAACACCAGGTCAGTGAGAAGAACAGTGAAGCTGATTGGTGGTGGAGGAGGTGTAGCATGGGGGTTAGGGTGGTGCATCAACAGACTCGGTCTTCACTCTGAGTCTCACTCTGCACTTCAGGCTCGAACCCTCAGAACCTTCCAGAAGAACTGTGAGACAAACCTGAGTCTGAGCAGGAAAGGCTGCTACAGTGGCTTGCAAAAGTATTCGGCCCCTTGAACTTTCCCACATTTTGTCACATTACAGCCACAAACATGAATCGATGTTATTGGAATTCCACGTGAAAGACCAACACAAAGTGGTGCACACGTGAGAAGTGGAACGAAAATCAGACATGATTCCAAACATTTTTTACAAATAAATAACTGCAAAGTGGGGTGTGCGTAATTATTCAGCCCCTGAGTCAATATTTTGTCGAACCACCTCTTGCTGCAGTTCCAGCTGCCAGTCTTTTAGGGTCTGTCTCTACCAGCTTTGCACATCTACAGACTGAAATCTTTGCCCATTCTTCTTTGCAAAACAGCTCCAGCTCAGTCAGATTAGATGGACAGCGTTTGTGAACAGTTTTCAGATCTTGCCACAGATTCTCGATTGGATTTAGATCTGGACTTTGACTGGGCCAGTCTAACACATGGATATGTTTTGTTTTAAACCATCCCATTGTTGCCCTGGCTTTATGTTCAGGGTCGTTGTCCTGCTGGAAGCTGAACCTCCGCCCCAGTCTCAAGTCTTTTGCAGACTCCCAGAGGTTTTCTTCCAAGACTGCCCTGTATTTGGCTCCATCCATCTTCCCATCAACTCTGACCAGCTTCCCTGTCCCTGCTGAAGAGAAGCACCCCCAGAGCATGATGCTGCCACCCCCATATTTTTCAGTGGGGATGGTGTGTTCAGAGTGATGTGCAGTGTTAGTTTTCCACACATAGCGTTTTGCATTTTGGTCTCATCTGACCAGAGCAGCTTCTTCCACATGTTTGCTGTGTCCCCCACATGGCTTGTGGCAAACTGCAAATGGGACTTCTTATGGTTTTCTGTTAACAATGGCTTTCTTCTTGCCACTCTTCCATAAAGGCCAACTTTGTGCAGTGCACGACTAATAGTTGTCCTATGGACAGATTCCCCCACCTGAGCTGTAGATCTCTGCAGCTCGTCCAGAGTCACCATGGGCCTCTTGGCTGCATTTCTGATCAGCGCTCTCCTTGTTCGGCCTTGTTCGATTACACACAGGTGCTCTCTATTTAGTCATTAGCACTCATCAGGCAACGTCTATGGGCAACTGACTGCACTCAGACCAAAGGGGGCTGAATAATTACGCACACCCCATGTTGCAGTTATTTATTTGTAAAAAATGTTTGGAATCATGTCTGATTTTCGTTCCACTTCTCACGTGTGCACCACTTTGTGTTGGTCTTTCACCTGGAATTCCAATAACATTGATTCATGTTTGTGGCTGTAATGTGACAAAATGTGGGAAAGTTCAAGGGGGCCGAATACTTTTGCAACCACTGTAACTCTAATACTGATTAATATATTCCTGCGCTGTATGAGCCCCTCCTGGATGGCCAAACTCCTCCATAAAGATTATGAACAGAATCAGTGACAAAGTGCAGCTTTGGTGGGGTCCATAACCCACCGGGAGCGAGTCTGACTTATTGCCAGCTATGTGGACCAAGCTCTTGCAGCAGTTGTGTAAGGTTCAGATAGCCCGTAGCAAAGACTCCCCATACTCCCGCAGCACCTCCTACAGAACACCATGAGGGACACGGTCGAAGGCCTTCTCCAAGTCCACAAAATACATGCAGACTGGTTGGGCAATTTCCCAGGCTCCCTCAGGTATCCTTGACAGGATAGAGAGCTGGTCTAGTGTTCCACGACCAGGATGGAAATTGCATTGTTCCTCCTGTATCCGAGGTTCGACTAACGAACAGACGCTCCTTTCCTCCAAATCACGCCCCTCCAGGTCACACTGTCATTGCCCGAGTGTTGAAGTCTCCCAGTAAGACGAGTCCCGAGGTGGAGCACCCTCAAGCACCACACCCAAGGACTTCAGGAAGGCCGGGTACTCTGAACTGATGCTAAGTGCAGACAATCTGGATCTACTTCTTATTGGAGATTTTTGAATCACTCTTGTCTGGTCCCTCACCAAGGACTGATTTGCCACAGGAGACCCTACCAGAGTGCAAACAACACAGGATCCCTGGGACACACAAACCTTCCACCACGATGAGGTAGCGATTCATGGAGGGGCCTCTGAGTACTAACTTGATGTAAATTCTCCAGGAATATAACCTAGAGCCAAAAAGTGCTTTAAAGATCGATGCATTCACGCAGCTCATAATTAGACCAACTTATTATTCCTTCACATGTCCTGTTACTCCTTAAATCTAAATGATTGATGGTTGAAAAATCCTAGTCTAAGGATCTTGGAGAGAAAAGCGTCTGGACTTTAAGTTTCTTGAAGACTTTTGGCCTCTCATCTGAGAACGTCTTCAGTTCTAAGAGCAACTGGTAGAGAGTCCAGATTTATAAGCCCTATGGGAGTGTCCCTAAGAGGGTCAGTAGTGGGTCCATGACCCTCTTAGGGACACTCCCATAGGGCTTAAAATTCTGGGATTCTCTGCCAAGCTCCTTAGATTACTCTGACCTGGATGACTGCAAACCTTCACAGACATATTTAAAGGTCTCCTAACCCTCTAACACTTAGTACATCATATGAATACATGAATTTTTGTGAGTCTTTTATATCATCAGTGGGATTCACCACAATACATCTTTAAAACTTTGTCAGAAGTTTCAATTAACTCTCCACCTGTCAGAAACAGATTTTTTCTGTTGTCTGTATTAATCCAGATTATAATTTCTTTTGTCACAGCAAGAATGAAAACCTGTTTGTGTGATGGTGTCGGTGTGGCCACACAAATCAACACACACACAGACTGTTTGATAAAAAACCTGCTTTCTTATTTTAGTCCGAGTTTATTTATCGTACATGATTACAGTCACAGGTGAGGGGGGCTGGTCAGGGTTGGGGGTCAGAGGTCAGAGGGGTTTAGAAGTAGTTGACGACTCTGCGGATGGACTGGATGTTGGGGTTCTGGGCCTGCCACTCGTTATGGCTGCAGTAGTCTCCACGCTCAACAATGTACATGCGGCCACGGAAGTTTGGCTCCTCGTACATCACCCAGCTGGAGGCGGAGCAAGGAGGGAAGAGAGGCGGGGTTAAAGTGAGGAACATGCTTTTATTAACCTGTCACACTTTTGTTAAGGAGGATTCTGAATGATGTTTAAATATATTCCGCCTTAAAACATCTTTAGACTTTTTTCTATTATGTTAAGTCATGCTAACACATCCAACCTTAGGTTGTTAGCATGCTAACATTAGCACTAAATAGAAAAATTAAGCTGAGGATGAAAAACAGTTCTACTGGTCTCCAGGTGAGAAGTCTAATAATAAGATAAGCCTGGTGGGGTTCATCCTCAGGGGGACATGAATGTGAAAAATCCTGAAAGCTAAAGTTTGAACTCAATCAATCAAATCAATCATCAGCCAAAACTTCCAAGAACAAGAACATTACTGTGTCACATTTCATCATCTGGGGATAATAAATAATGAGCCCCACAGTCTAAGCTGCCAGCAGCAATAAAGTCTACAGAGTTCATCCTCTGCAGAGCAGGAATATGTCAACAACCGACCTTTACTTTGAATGTGAATGATAAATATTTCCTGTTAGCATGTTAGGAATATTGTCCTAATACTAATCTCAGGTTAAAAGTCACCAAAGTTTATCCCCTGGGGAGCAGGAACATCAGCGTTAAGGTTTCTGGTAAAGGAGAAACTCACGCTCCGTCTCCGTAGACCTTCACAGAGTTGATGCAGTTCTTGGAGAAGCCGCGGCTCTGCAGGAAGGGGCAGTCGTCGCAGATGTCCACGCACTGACCGGAGAAGTTACAGCCCTCGAACAGCTCGATGCGGTAGTGCTCGCCGTGCTGCCGGACAGACGGACACGATTAGGTCAGAATCCAACAACAAAACCTATATCACAGACCGGACGGAGCAGCTGTAGCTTCAGGATGAAGGTGCTTCACCCCAAAGCGAGAAAAGATGGTTTCCCCTCAGTGGAAAAGACTCACAGAGTCAGTCTTTCACTAACACATGAAAAACAAACTCTGACATTTTTAAAAGTGTGAATTAAAAAGAAGATGAAATTGTGTTTCCTGACAGCAGTAAAATCTCAGATCTGTCAGATCACCTCATCTGTGCTCTTTAAACAATCACGACCCCGTCAGAGGTGCTCACCATGCGGATGGGTTTGCAGGATCCCATGTGGTCGTTGTGGGAGTTCCACCTCTGGAATTCTGGGTACTCGCCGTGCTCCAGGATGTACTGCTGGCCCTTGAAGTCAGGGTGGTCGTAGCAGATCCAGGCTCCGCTCTCCACACGGATCGAGTTCACCCTGAAGAGACAAAGACAGGCTCCAGATGTTACCCTGCAGAGGTGCTCAGTCACATGTTGAAACCATCAGCAGGTTTAACTGGTCAGAACTTTTTCATCCTCCGTCCCAGCACGATCATCTGCTCAGACGCAGTCATGGAGCTCAGGTGATGATCAGCTGAAGGAAACAGGAAGCACTTACACCAAGAACTCCAGTTTATCCTGACCATGATGATGATGATGTCGGCCTCGTGCTCTCCTCTGATGAAGAGCGACTGAATGCTTGATAAGGTCAGAAAAAAAGTGCTGAATATGGTTTCTGTGTGGACGGACTTCAGTCTGAGTTTGTGCTGCTAGTGAAAACTGTTGGTCATCAAATTCACATCTTTGAGTTTGCAGAACGTCAGATTTTTGATATGTGTGTCTATTTGTCACTAAAAAGGAAACGTTTAGACTTCCTGTACGGCCAGAAATCACAAAGCTTCTGTTCTTCTGTGTTTTCATTGATGTCATTAGAAAAACTCTTAAGAGTAACTGAAACACAAGCTGACCTCGTATCAGTATTCAGAGGCTCGTCAGAAATATCAGCTCTCGCCTGAATTTCAGAAGCTGAAAGCAGAAACAGTTTCGTCCACACGGTTTGAATATAAATGTGACCACCAGGGGGCAGCGATTCAACACATGTGTTTCCAGATGTGCGCTGCAGTTCTCTCAGTTTCTGACATTTGTTGTACTTGTCATGACTTCATGACCTGCTTAGTTACACTGACAGGCTGCGCCCCCTCGTGGCTCAGAGCGGTATTACATAAAACCAGCTGTTACGTTTCCTCTGATCAGCTGATCAGTCAGACTCTGGTTTCTGAGCTCAGAGAAACTGAAGGTGCGACTGAAGATCTGCTCTGACTCAGTTCAGGTTCAAACGTCTTCAGTAAAGAAAAAAAGAGAAAGCAAACACCTGAAAACAGGAAGTTACCTGTTCATGAAGCCGCGGTCCTGGAAGTTATCACAGTCACCTCTGACCTCCAGCTTCCTGCCGGTGAAGCACTTCCCCTCATAAAAAGTAATCTGCAGGACAAACGGTCACGTGCTTTCATTCAATGAAACTTTATTTAAAAATGAGTGACAGGACGAAGTTCCTGCTGTAATCTGAAGCCTCCAGTCTCACAGGTCTGAATTTATCATGACTCTGTCATGTGAATCATCTCCATCCTTCACCAGGTTGTTAGTCTTTGATGTCTCTAACATGGAATAACACGAATAAATAACAATGAATGACATTTCTGAATCTAGGCTGGAAAGTAACTGAGTATTTTTACTTGGGTACCCTGAAGGTGCTGCTCTGAAACCTGAGCCTGGGCTTAGAGGACGATCGAGCGTGCAGCGACGTCTGTTTGGTCTTAAATATGACTCCAGCTGCTTTATTAAAGTGACATCATCAACAGCAAACAGTGAAGTTTTAACAAAAGCAGAAACTTTCATTTTAATGTTTCACATGAATGTGAAGTGAAACTCAAAGTGATGATTTATTTTTTCTGTTCTTGTCTTTAAAAACTAAATGTCCTGCTGCTGTGAGGAGCTTCACACCAAACTCCATTCAAAAATTGACTATTTTAAGCAGCCTGATCTTCAGCTTCAGAGCTCAGACTGAAACAGAGCTCAAAGCGATCCTCGTCGGTCTCACTCACCTTTCCAGAGTACTGTGACATTTTGTCCCGCTGGATGTCGTCCAACCTGGCCCGCAACCACACACACAGTGTAACAGAGAAAAAGTTTGGACACCCCAAATTTATACGGCAGGGGGGCGAGCGAGGGGCGCGGCGGGCCGAGGGCCGAGGCCCCCGGACAAAAGAGTCGGCTTCAAATGTTCTGCTGCCTCGACGCTTTCAGTTCATCCAAGACCTGTCTGCTGATTCTGCTGTGTGTGTTTGTGTGTGTGTGGTGTGTGTTGGTGTGTGTGTGAGTGTGTGTTGTGTAGAGTGTGTGGTGTGTTGTTGAGTGTGTGTGAGTGTGTGTGTGTGTGTGGTGTGTGAGTGTGTGTGTGTTTGAGTGTGTGTTGTGTGTGTGTGTGAGTGTGTGATGTGTGAGTTGTGTGTGTGTGTGTGTGTGTTGTGTGTGAGTGTGTGTGTGTGTGTGTGTAGTGTGTGTGAGTGTGTTTGTGTGTGTTGTGTGTGAGTGTGTTTGAGTGTGTGTGTGTAGTGTGGTGTGTGTGTGTTGTGTGTGTGTGTGTGTGTGAGTGTGTGTGTGAGAGTGTGTGTGTGTGTGTGTGTGTGTGTGTGTGTGAGTGTGTGTGTGTGTGTGTGTGGTGTGTGTGTGAGAGTGTGTTTGTGTGTGTGAGTGTGTGTGAGTGTGTGTGAGTGTGTGTGTGTGTGTGTGTGTGTGTGGAGTGTGTGTGTGTGTGTGTGTGTGAGAGTGTGTGTGTGTGAGTGTGTGTGAGAGTGTGTGTGTGTGTGAGTGTGTGTGTGTGTGTGTGTGAGTGTGTGTGTGTGTGTGAGTGTGTGTGAGGTGTGTGGTGTGTGAGTGTGTGTGTGTGTGAGTGTGTGTGAGTGTGTGTGTGTGTGTGGTGAGTGTGTGTGTGTGTGTGTGTGTTGTGAGTGTGTGTGTGTGTGTGTGTGAGTGTGTGGTGTGTGTGTGTGAGTGTGTGTGTGTGTGTGTGTGGTGAGTGTGTGTGTGTGTGAGTGTGTGTGTGTGTGTGTGTGTTGTGGGTGTGTGTGTGTGTGTGTGTGTGTGTGTGTGTGTGTGTGTGTGAGTGTGTGTGTGTGTGTGAATAGAAAGTGCTTGGCCGCAGCTTTGCAGCTCAATGATCTTGCACACGTCACGTTTCTACACAAACAGGCTGCGGTCAGGGAAGTACTGCCATCCTCTACTGCAGTAAAAGTACTAATACTGCGTCACTGACACTGCCTGCACTGATGCAGCTGTTAGGTTTCGTTCAGTCTTTCTTTGACTATTTAAACTTTTCCAGGAGCTGAGCTTCAGTCCTGCTTTGATGTGACGTCTTCATCTCTCTGAGCACCAACAGCAGCAGCAGTGAACCTCAGGCTGAGGTAAAGCTACTCTCGGCAGGTGAACAGGTGACTTTTACCACCACAGTTTGGGTTTCTACTTCCTGTGTGGTTCTTTTTCTGTTTTTATCCTCCTCGTGTCTCCTGTGTGTCCGCTTCCTGTTTTATTTTGGTAACTGCTCTTGTGCTTCCTGTTTTTATTGCTGGTAGGTTTCCCGCCGCGTCCTCACCTGTGTGGTTACAGTTGATGTATGTGTCCTGTCAGCACACAGGTGGACAGTCAGAGGACGTACCTGTCAGGTGTTCTCAGCTGATGGAAACACTGCACCAAGCTGAGACGAGACAGGAAGAACCAAATCAAAGCTTTGTTCTGTTCTCTGAGCTGAAACCTTCAACCTGAAGCAACATTAAATATTATTTATAAACGTTTCTCTGAGGTGTGTTTGCAGGTTTTCTGAGGATCAGGCTGAACACAGGCAGAATGAAAGCACATTAACCACCTGCAGCTCTGACTGTGGTCACATGATCGCAGTCAGCTGTTTGTCAGGACAGCCTCCTGGGCTCAGGCTGCCAAAGCTCCGTGTCAGAGTTCAGATGGTCTCAGGCTGGTTTCCTGAACACAATGATGAGTTCACTGCACTCAGACTCCACAGTCACAGACTTGTGATCGTGCTCTGCTCGACGGGGTTTACAGGCAGCAGCTGCAGTCCCCCTGATGTCCAGCAGAGGCAGCAGTGAGTCAGCCGCAGAGACGTGTTTAAATAATCATGTTCACAGATTTGGATGCTGCTGTTTCCCAGATGGCGAGTGGAGCCACGATTGAATTTTACAGATATTTCTGGAGTGACATTAAAGATTTGTTATTAGAGGTATTCAATGAATGTGTTAATGATCAGATGCTCTCTCCAACTGTGAAACGAGGAATCATTTCTTTACTTCCTAAACCAAACAAGGACTCGGTCCTTTTAGATAACTGCAGACGTATCACACTTCTATGCTGTGATTATGAATTGTTAGCTCATCTCTATGCCAACAGATTAAAAATAGGAATAACTCAAATAATAGATGAGACACAGTCCTTTATAAAAATATTCCTCATGATAGCCTTTTTATTTTATTTCCTGTTTTCTTTAAAGCTTTTGATTCTTTGGGGCATAATTTGTTATTTAAAGCTCTGGAGGCTGTGGGTTTGGGTCCCAGATCTGTCAGTGTAGTGAAAATGTTGTACAGAGATATAACAAGTAGAACTGCTCTCAATCAAGGGTTTTCTAATAGTTTTAAAATTAATCGTGGCATTCAGCGGGGATGCTCTATTAGCCCGTTATTGTTTGTTGTTGCAGCAGAAATGCCATTTATATCAAACTCTCTCCAGATCTGGAAGGAATCAACATTCTTGATAAAGAATTTAAAATTAGTCAATGTGCTGACGACACTGCCTTATTTCTAAGGAATATAAATATGGTCTCTACTGCAATTAATAAAATCCTTTCAGTTTCAAAGCATCCGTCTTAACACTAAACCTTAGAAAATGTGAAATCTTAGCTGCACAGCTGTAATCAAAGTACTGCTAACAATATTCCAGTAAGAGAGGAGGTAAAGTACCTTGGTTTAATAATCAGTAAGAATATTAATGATGGAGAGAATAATAACATAACTTCTAGATTAAATGTAGTTAAAAAAAATATTTAATCACTGGCTAACACGTGATTTATCCATATTAGGTCGTATCTTACTGTCTAAAGCAGAAGGACTTTCAAGACTCACATATCCCTGTTATTCAATTTTTACATCTCCCAAAATGATTAAACTGTCCAATTCTATTTTATTCAGCTTTATCTGGAAGAATAAAACACATTATATACACAAATCACAGTTAAAGACTATGAAAGCTTTAGACTTTGAATCCATTATTGCTGCATTCAGGCTCAGATGGATGAACGACTGCATTTCCCTCAGTCTATGTGGTGCCATAATCCAAACAAACTCTTTAATAAGCTCGAGGGTAGATTTTCTGCTCAGATGTGATTTTGAAATACAGTGGGGCAAAAAAGTATTTAGTCAGCCACCGATTGTGCAAGTTCCCCCACCTAAAATGATGACAGAGGTCAGTAATTTGCACCAGAGGTACACTTCAACTGTGAGAGACAGAATGTGAAAAAAAAAATCCATGCATCCACATGGTAGGATTTGTAAAGAATTTATTTGTGAATCAGGGTGGAAAATAAGTATTTGGTCAATAACAAAAATACAACTCAATACTTTGTAACATAACCTTTGTTGGCAATAACAGAGGTCAAACGTTTACTATAGGTCTTTACCAGGTTTGCACACACAGTAGCTGGTATTTTGGCCCATTCCTCCATGCAGATCTTCTCGAGAGCAGTGATGTTTTGGGGCTGTCGCTGAGCAACACGGACTTTCAACTCCCGCCACAGATTTTCTATGGGGTTGAGGTCTGGAGACTGGCTAGGCCACTCCAGGACTTTCAAATGCTTCTTTCGGAGCCACTCCTTTGTTGCCCGGGCGGTGTGTTTTGGATCATTGTCATGTTGGAAGACCCAGCCTAGTTTTATCTTCAAAGTTCTCACTGATGGAAGGAGGTTTTGGCTCAAAATCTCACGATACATGGCCCCATTCATTCTGTCCTTAACACGGATCAGTCGTCCTGTCCCCTTGGCAGAAAAAACAGCCCCATAGCATGATGTTTCCACCCCCATGCTTCACAGTAGGTATGGTGTTCTTGGGATGCAACTCAGTATTCTTCTTCCTCCAAACACGACGAGTTGAGTTTATACCAAAAAGTTCTACTTTGGTTTCATCTGACCACATGACATTCTCCCAATCCTCTGCTGTATCATCCATGTGCTCTCTGGCAAACTTCAGACGGGCCTGGACATGCACTGGCTTCAGCAGCGGAACACGTCTGGCACTGCGGGATTTGATTCCCTGCCGTTGTAGTGTGTTACTGATGGTGACCTTTGTTACTTTGGTCCCAGCTCTCTGCAGGTCATTCACCAGGTCCCCCCGTGTGGTTCTGGGATCTTTGCTCACCGTTCTCATGATCATTTTGACCCCACGGAATGAGATCTTGCGTGGAGCCCCAGATCGAGGGAGATTATCAGTGGTCTTGTATGTCTTCCATTTTCTGATGATTGCTCCCACAGTTGATTTTTTCACACCAAGCTGCTTGCCTATTGTAGATTCACTCTTCCCAGTCTGGTGCAGGTCTACAATACTTTTCCTGGTGTCCTTCGAAAGCTCTTTGGTCTTGGCCATGGCGGAGTTTGGAGTCTGACTGTTTGAGGCTGTGGACAGGTGTCTTTTATACAGATGATGAGTTCAAACAGGTGCCATTCATACAGGTAACGAGTGGGGGACAGAAAAGCTTCTTACAGAAGACGTTACAGGTCTGTGAGAGCCAGAGATTTTCCTTGTTTGAGGTGACCAAATACTTATTTTCCACCCTAATTTACGAATAAATTCTTTACAAATCCTACCATGTGGATTCATGGATTTTTTTTTCACATTCTGTCTCTCACAGTTGAAGTGTACCTCTGGTGCAAATTACTGACCTCTGTCATCATTTTAAGTGGGGGAACTTGCACAATCGGTGGCTGACTAAATACTTTTTTGCCCCACTGTATCTGAGATTCCTCTTAAGTTGTCTAGTTTCTATAAGCAAGCTTTGAATGTTGGGAAACTAATTTTCACCCACAATTCTGTGCTGTGGAATAACAGGGTCATAGTCATCAATAAGAGTCCTTATTTAAATCAGACTGGTATGATAGCGGTGTGTGTTTGTTTTTGATCTGCTTGATAAAAACAGAAACTTGCTATCTTACGAAGAATTTATTGATAAACATAAAATAGACGTTTCATTTAATAATTATAAGGTTTGTAAAGCGATACCCACACCACCGTAAACACTTTAAAGTATTCACTAACAAGAACAAGCTCACCTTCACTGACAATAACACCTCAATAAAGGACAATTTAGTAATAAGTTAATCTCTAATACCTGTAAGCAAACTGTATTCTGTAACTATAATGTCAATGTCAGACATCACCTTGATAACACGTTGAAAGAAAAGTCATTTTCTTACCTAAAATAGCCACCTGTGCCTAAAATGAAAGAAACACTTCAGAATCATATCTGACGTTTATCCAGTTGGAGAGCTCCAAGGTTTAAGTTCGAGTCCGACTCTTTTCTGTTCTTCTCATCCAGAAACACTAGAGCATCTATTTTTCAAATGTCAGTACGTTGATGCTTTTTGGTTTGAAATACTCTGCTGGCTTTCACTCAGAATTTCCAATATACCTGCCTTCACATGTAAGGATGTTCTTTACTTTATGGACAACCTGGACTCTGAAATCTCAGATGTTGTCAGTTTTGTAATAGTGCTGTGTAAGTGTTTTATTCATTCATGTAAGTGGAAGATGCCTCTCCTCTGTTTACCGTCTTCTTCAATTACTTTTTTACGGGGGCGATCGTGGCTCAAGAGTTGGGAGTTCGCCTTGTAATTGGAAGGTTGCCGGTTCGAGCCCCGGCTTGGACAGTCTCGGTCGTTGTGTCCTTGGGCAAGACACTTCACCCGTTGCCTACTGGTGGTGGTCAGAGGGCCCGGTGGCGCCAGTGTCCGGCAGCCTCGCCTCTGTCAGTGTGCCCCAGGGTGGCTGTGGCTACATTGTAGCTGCCATCACGAATGTGTGGATGACTGGATATGTAAAGCGCTTTGGGGTCCTTAGGGACTAATAAAGCGCTGTATAAATACAGGCCATTTACCATTTTGTCAATATTTTAAGTCACTTAAGCTTATTTCAAATGTGAATAAGAAAAACTGCTGTACTATGCTGTAAACCCACAAAGTACTTGTTATTCTAATGTTCCTGCCTCTGTCAAAAGGTCTATGTTCCCTATTATTGAACCCCAGATACTTTATTTTCTCCCTTTGAAGTCAATGACTTGCTTCACCATCTTTATAATGTAAATTGTTACAATTCTGGTCTGTTTGACTTGGATTTGATCATTTCTTCCAATAAAGGTTAAAAAATCATGCTCACAGACTGTTTGATGTCCAGAGATAATATCTGCATTCATAACACCTGTTTATAACTCACCTGTTTAAATCGTATTAAGGATTAAAGTTTGCATTATTAGGGGCGTGGCCTCTTTGACTGAGAGGTGGATGGTGACACAGGTGGTTGTAGCTGCTAGCTGTCTGCTAGCTTCACCTGAACTGCACCTCTGGACCGTGTTTGGGCTGTTGGAGCGTTTAATGACATCATGTGACCAATAACATGGCTGCTGTGAGGTTACTGTGGTAACAGAGCATCCAACAATGTGGAGCTTCAGGTTTTGTGCACAGTGAAATTTGAGGACTTTGATTGGGTGTTACTCAATGAGAAGGTACCTGTGTCTGTGTGATGCTGACATCAGCTGATAGCCTCTTAAATATGGTCACTTCTGGACACAGAAAGCAACATGGCGGCAGCAAGAGGCTCCACAACTGCGCTACAGCCATCTTTTATATACAGTCTGTCCATTTTATTAGTTTCTGTTACTAATCAAATCAAATCACGTGAGCTCAGTCTGTGTTGAAGCTGACTTTATTTATTTTTTGGCTTTATTCCATAGATACAGTCAGGACTGACAGGAAACAGAGAGAGAGGAAGACATGCAGCAGTTCTCTTTAACCAATGGGAGAGCAGGAGATGACGCCGTGGGCGGGAGCAGCGATGTAAACATGTTAGCCGCTGATTAGCTCCACTGTGGCGACGCTAGTTAACCCTTCACCGCCTTAGCCCGTCCTCCCGAACCTTGGACCCCCGGATCTGCGCTTTAATGGCCGGCGTCGCCCTGAGGTGCTCCGCTGTCTGGCGCCGTGTCACATTAACAAGGTATGACCGGGGAGGCCCGCGGGGTGTTTGAGGCGGAATCAGAAGTTTAGATGCTAACTGTAGTTAGAAAAGTCTGGAGGAAGCTAACAGATAGCATGGCTGTTAGCACTGAGTGTCGGGGGTCTGTGGTTACCTGACAGCTAACGACACCTGTCAGACTCAGGTGTCACACAGAGACGGGCTGAAGCTGACAGGTGCGCTGCTCGCGCTCAAAGCGGCGAAATATCAGCTGTTAAATAAGCAGCTAGCTGCAGCTAGCATGGCTGCAGCTAGCCACGACCTTTGCTCCACATTCAGACATGACCTGAAGATGAGGCTCAGCTTCATCCTCTGTTCATTCAGTGAGCGGGTCACAGGTAGGGTTGCCAACTCCCTGAAAGATAAATAAGGGACACCTCGTGGCCAGGGCCGGGCGACCCAGTTGTCTTCACCCTTCCCGGTGTGGTAGCTCTTTTTTTTTTTTGCATATTCTTTGTGATATGACCATATGGGAAACAAATGATCATTTAGCCACTTATTTTTAGCTCAAAATGACAACATTAACACAGTAAAACAGGTCTCTTTCTTAAACAGAAGCCTGTCATGCTTAACTTTTGAGAATATAAGTAAATCTTTCTTTAAAAGAACTCTGTCCTGCTTAACTTAAAATTATATAAATTAATAGAAAACAATAGAACAAAAATATTCTTGTAACTGTGCACATATAGTGCATTTAGTACAATTGGCTTCAGCTGAGGTATTATTTCAGCTTTTCTAATGCTAATCAGCTGCTCCTGTTTGTAAACCCACTTGTTCCCATGATTACACATCATAACTCATCATCATTATTAAAATATGTATTACTTTTATGTATTAGTCATCTATTTGTTGTAATCATCTATCCTTGCAGTTGTTTATTACACAAAATAAATTATATTATCACACTTCTGGCCACATAGCGCTGATATTCACTGCACATGCCCATATTAACCTTAACCAGAGGGTTTAAACAACAAACCAGTGTTTACATACCATATCTGCTTCTGCCGTGGCCTGGTGGACAAGAAATTGGTTAAGGGTTCCCCGAGCTGTCACGCCCCTCATATTCTTCATGTGCCCACCATTAGAAGCATGCCTATGGAAAAAGTGCGCCGGCACACAGTGCAGTGCGCTTTATAGGTGTTATCGTGCACTTTTCCAGCCAGGTGTTTTCCTTTTCCCATTCCTCCCTGTACTTTTGCAGCCTTTTTTTTCTTTCTCTGAGGGGAACAAACATTGCTGCTCTAATGCTGGGCTCACACTGTGTGATTTTTTTTTTTTTGGCCCATTTTGAGACGATTTTTGAGTCGTGCGACCGATTTGGTGATCGGCCCGATTTTGGCCTTCATCGTGCGTCGTGTAGTATACGTGGGGTAACGAGAAGCGATTAACACCTCACGACCAGCTCCCGATCATCAATCGCTCGTGACGTGTCGCCGCTCACACTGCTCACGCGCAAACACGTAAACGTCGGTGAAAAAGATGGAGCAGCACGGCTGTGCAGCGTGTGATCTGGACACAAGCGATGGAGGCACAACTTTAGAACTTTGGAAAGCTCATCCGAGCCTTTTCGATGTGGCCTCACAAAATTATCACGACCACAACAACCGTGAAAATAGTTGGATCTACACTGCTGCTCAATCACAGCTTCCTGATCATGTTTTTCATTAGCAATTTAGCAACGTTGATGGTGGTGGTGTGTGTGTGTGAGTGAAAGACAGAGAGGGAGAGCGAGCGACAGATTTTCTGTTATAACCTTCATGCTATGGACGCACAGTGTGAGCACTCAGGTCGCACCAGAGCATCGGGCCGTATAGTGTGAGACCTGCATCGTGACCTACGAACTTCTAACCCCTGTGAGTCAATCGTGCAGTTTGAGCAGGAGCTGAATAACGTGACTGAAAAAATCGCACAGTGCCTGCCCAGCTTTAGGTGTACTGTCGTCCGAGACTTGCACCGCAGTGTCGGCGTTTGTTTCCCTGTTGGCCATGCTTCTTGTTGTGGTCATCTGTTGTCTTCCGGTATTTTCTCCGTAAGCGACCTTTCCTCGACCAATGAGATGAGCGGTAATCTGAATTGTCATACTCGAATTGTCATAAGTGTGCTGTCAGCTCATTGGTCACAAAGCAGGAGAGGGGCGGGAATTATGTTTTCAAACAAAGCGTTAATTCCATAAACATTTGTAGACTACTTTTGATTCTCACTGTATTACGGGACAAAGTGCGTCCCTTATTAGCTCAATACGGGACGAGTACTTTTGTTTCTAAATACGGGACGATTCCGTTTTTTAAGGGACGGTTGGCAACCCTAGTCACAGGTGAGCAGACAGGTGGGCTAGCATGTTATAGCTCATATTCACACTGAAGATGGAGGTTCTGCTCTTAAATGACGAAGAAGCCACAGCAATAGTCTTCATCACTGAGCTGCGCCTGTTTGGGTGAAGCTGTAGTGAAAGTGTGAGTCAGGTTAGTCATGATTGGCTCTGTAAACACTGTGTGTGCTTCTGTTTCCAGCTCAGTCCGATCCAACATTCCCAGCCTGAAGTTTCACACCACAGCGTCTCCCATGATGGGTGAGTATCATCATCATCATCATCATCATCATCATCATCATCATCATCCATGATGTTCACAGCAGCAGGAGAGCCTTCAAAGCACAGTGAGTTATAAACAGGTGTTATTATGGGGACGGAGAGGACAGAGCCCAGAACAGGTTTGTATCATGTTTATTTCTGCTGGGATTTTAGAATCTCACAGTAAGTTCTCTGAGGAGCTCAAACAGCACATGTACTGATGATGATGATGATGACGATGACGATGACGATCGGGGACTCTTGGTGATGATGTCATTGCGTGTTTTCAGGTGTGACGGTGGAGCAGTTTGAGCAGGCGAAGAGCAAACTGTCGACGCTGAAGGACGACCCGGGCAACGAGGTCAAACTGAAGATCTACGCTCTCTTCAAACAGGTGCCAGTTCCCCACACGTTCTAGATGTTCCACACGTTCTAGATGTTTCAGACGTTCTAGATGTTCCACATGTTCCACACGTTCTAGATGTTCCACACGTTCTAGATGTTCCACACGTTCTAGATGTTCCACACGTTCTAGATGTTTCAGACGTTCTAGATGTTCCACATGTTCCACACGTTCTAGACGTTCCACACGTTCTAGACGTTCCACACATTCTAGCTGTTCCACACGTTCTAGATGTTCCACACGTTCTAGCTGTTCCACACGTTCTAGATGTTCCACGCGTTCTAGATGTTCCACACGTTCTAGATGTTCCACATTCAGACATTTGGTGTTCTGGAAATTTCTCACGTGGAGCTTTTCAAAGCAGGTTTTTAATTGGTTAATCCAGATTTGTCAAACCTTTTTAAAAAAAAAAAAAATCATGTCCTCCTTTAAAAAAAAAGTATTGGCTTAAAAAAATGATACTTATGAAAACTTCATAAAACTGAGTCTAATTTTCAGTAACCTCAGTGTAAAAAAACTAATTTAATTGGTGTTACTGTGGGACTGATTAGATTTGGAAGTGAAGGAAAATATAAGTCGCTCCATCTTGTTACTGAGCTTCACTGCTGCCACCTGCCAGATTCTTACGTCAGCTGTGGGGCCAGCTGTGGGGTCAGCTGAGAGGCCAGCTGTGGGGTCAGCTGTGGGGTCAGCAGCTGCTTCTGCTCCTTCTTCAGCAGTCTGTCGTCCCGGTTTGAGACGTGAGTAAAACTGTGCTCAGCGTTCAGATGTGGGAGCGTGCTGATCTCCTGTCATTGGCTGGAGTCGTGCGTGTGCCGCTAACAGCTGCTTCGTCTCGTCGGAGTGCTAACATGAAGCCGAGCTCGACACATATGACAGAGATGCTCAAAACTCTGCCCCGGTGTAAAAGTCCCGGTGTGTGGGTTCATGAAGGACTTCAGTATAAGTTCACCTGCTCCTCTTCCTCCTTTTCCTCCTCGCTCAGGCCACCCAGGGTCCCTGCAACGCTCCCAAACCCGGCATGCTGGACTTTGTCAACAAGGCCAAGTGGGACGCGTGGAAGTCTCTGGGCTCCATCTCACAGGTACAAACACAGCAGGGAGATAAATGATGAAGGGTCGTTGCTCAGCTGTCCGTAGGAAGTCTTTTATTCTCTCGGGACTTCAGGTTAACGCTCTTTCCTGAAAGAGCGTCGCTGCGCTCGGAGCTCACAGATCTGCTCCTCCTTTAGCTTCTTGATGCTAACAGGCCGCTCTGCTGTGTTCTTTCCTCTTTGGTTTGAATCTGTTAGGATGAAGCCCGACAGAAGTACTGCGACCTGATTGGCTCCCTGGTGGAGGCAGAGACTGGAAGCTCCGCCCAGGTGAGCGCACAGCCAGCTGGGAGCGGTGCGACCTACGAGACGCTGTTGGTCACCAAGGAGGATGACATCACCACCATCAAACTGAACCGACCGGCCAAGAAGAACGCCATCACGACCGAGGTCAGCCACGCTTCAGACCGAAGCTACTCTGAAACAAAAACATGTACGCCTGCTTTTCTTACATCTGTGTTTCCTGTCAGATGTACAACGAGATCATCGCCGCTCTGGAGCAGGCGGCCACGGACGACTCTGTCATCACCGTCGTTACAGGTGTGCGCACGCACGCACGCGCACACACACACACACACACACACACACACACACACACACACACACACACACACACACACACACACACACACACACACAGGGCTGTGTGTCAGGTCCTGTGAGCTTCCAGAACAAACCACTGACAGGAAGAAGAGTCAAATGAATAAAGTTGTGCTGCTGTGTGAACGTCTCTGGCTCATCATCAGGCCTGCAGATGTTACTGAACATCATGAATGATTGTTGCTGTTCGTGGTGAGAATGAGTCTGAGGAAACGCGGCGTCCGTCCTCGCTGGCACTAAACTCCGACTGAAACCTTCAGGCTCGTGTTGAAGTGAACGCGTGTTCTCTTCGTTCTCACGTTTCAGGCGCCGGCGATTTCTACTGCAGTGGAAACGACCTCACCAACTTCACCAAGATCCCGGAGAACGGGGTGGAGGAGATGGCCAGACGGGGTGCAGATCTGCTCAGGTGAGTGTTCATGATGGAAGCAGCAGGAAACCCACTGTACTCGAGTAAAAGTACCAAAGTATTCATGTCCTTAAGTATAGCGTGGATCACAGTGGCTCTGCATGCACGCCGTCATCTGCATCATGTGAGGTCGTCTCCTTGTTGACCTCTGAACCTCAAACTGCCCTGAAGGAGAGATCAGCCTGAATCATTCCCGCCTCGCACAGTCAGGATGTTTTATCTGGTGCCAAACCTGAAACCCTGAGTTCTCCTCTGTCTCTCTGCAGGAAGTACGTGAACGCTTACATAGACTTCCCCAAGCCGCTGGTTGCCGTGGTGAACGGACCGGCTGTGGGCGTGTCTGTCACTGTGCTGGGCCTCTTTGACCTGGTCTACGCCACAGAGAGGGTGCGCGCACACACACACACACAAACACACAGAGAAGACGTCACATGATGATGATGATGATGAAACCTTTGTGACTCGTAGGCTCAGGATGTTTGAGTGCAGACTCAGGTGTGTTTCCTCACCTGGGTGATGATCTTGCCTCTGTGGTCACAGCTGGACCTGCTGTGCGTGTTTGTTCTGACTGCGCTGCAGCGCAGCATGATTATCAGTGCTGCAAACACCATCTCCCTCCATCACCTACAGGGTTTCTGCTGAAACACGAGTTTACATTAGAAATGCACAACAGCCATTTTCTTACACTAACTATGCATAACTGTTGTGAGACACGATCATCTGACCGTGCCCTCCCCCCTCCTACTGACTCCCACAATTGGTCCCATTTCCTGTCTGTATTTCTCTGGAGTCTGTTCATGTGGATGTAGGCTTCCATGATCAGTGAACTGACCTCCCAGCCCATTGTTCCTTCAGTGGGCTGCAAACCTGCAGTCAGCTGAGACTGAAGACGTCGCCTGGATGATGACGAAACGTTTCTCCCACTGAACACGTCCAGATGAACAGAATCAACTTTTGGAGACGGTCGAGCGTGCATCAGGATGTGATTGATATGTGTCTTGACTCGGGTATAGGACAGCAGATCTCAGTTTAAAAGGGAAACGACACGTAATTAAACTAAAAAGAGTTACGAGAAAACCTTTTATTTAATGTTTTTCCTGGTTTCAGTGAGTAAAAATAAGAGACCTGTGTTATCCTCATTTATCTGATGCTGGGTGTTGATGCAGAGCTTCATTGTTATTGTTAATGAACAATTTAACGTCCAGTTTCCATGAAAGACACCTTTTCAGGTCACGTGACAGCGACCTGCTCCAGGTGGTGACGCTGTGCCTCTGTGTCTCAGGCCACCTTCCACACTCCGTTCAGTCAGCTGGGTCAGAGCGCCGAGGGATGCTCCTCCTACACCTTCCCTAAACTCATGGGTGCTGCTAAGGTACACACACACTGTCACAGAGGCAGTGCTCATATGAACGCTGCCCCCTGCTGGTAACCTGTGCACACTGCAGGCAGCTGTTAGGACTGACGTTTTTGTGTGTGTGTGTGTGTGTGTGTGTGTGTGTGAGGTCGTACAGTGACAGTGTTCCTCTGTGGATGACATGAAAGGAAAACACTGAGTTCATCTCTTTGATTTCAAGCTGCCTCATTTTTAGTTACATTTTACAGCATTTAAACCATCGGACCTAAAACCATCACAGTTAGTAAACATGACTGTAACCATGGTAACACTGATGTGGCGTGAGTATCTGCTGGTTGGACATAGAGGACATGAGCTCTCTGACTGTCTCCTGTCTTCAGGCCAGCGAGATGCTGCTGTTCAACAAGAAGCTGACGGCGGTTCAGGCCTGTGAGCTCGGCCTGGTCACCGAGGTTTTCCCCGACAGCAGCTTCCAGTCGGAGGTCTGGACTCGGCTGAAGGCCTACGCCAAGCTGCCCCGCAACGTAATCACACACAGACTTACTCGAGTACTCTACTGCTTTACAGTCTCCCACAGCATGTCTTTATCCTGTCTTCTTCTCTCACCCCAACCAATCACAGCAGATGGCCCCGCCCCTCCCTGAGCCTGGTTCTGCTGGAGGTTTCTTCCTGTTAAAAGGGAGTTTTTCCTTCCCACTGTCGCCAAAGTGCTGCTCATAGGGGGTCATATGATTGTTGGGCTTTTCTCTGTACCTATGAAGCGCCTTGAGGCGACTTTTGTTGTGATTTGGCGCTATATAAATAAAACTGAACTGAATACTTACTGTCCTGTTAGCTCTGAGGTGAAACTGGTCTCTGTGTATGAAGGACTTCAGAGTGATGCTGACGGCTGTGTCTGCAGGGAAACGAGTCCAGGCCCCGAATCAGCTTAATCTGACCTCTGACCTCTCTGTCTCCGCCCCTCTTTCAGTCTCTGGCTCTGTCCAAACAGCTGATCCGCTCGGTGGAGAAGGAGCGCCTGCACGCCGTGAACGACGCCGAGGTGGAGCGCCTGATGGAGCGCTGGACGTCAGACGAGTGTTTCAACGCCGTCATGAGCTTCTTCCAGGCCAAGGCCAAGCTCTGAGGAAGAGGAGGCGTGCATGATGAAGATGATGGTTATTAATTGTAAATGTTGTAGAGTGACTTAGAGCAGACTGTAGGATGTTTCGTGACCAATCACAGCTCAGGTTGAGGCGCCACAGACAGAAAACAGTTCACAGGTGGTTCTCTGTAGTGTGAGCGCCACCTGGTGGGCGGGGTAGGGAGGTGCAGAGGCTCTGAGGCTGTGGCAGCAGGTCTCAGTGAATGAAACGCAGGCTTAAAGCTCACAGAGCTTCTGTCCTCAGCTGATGCTTTAGGAGTCAGTGTGAGTCTGAGCTTCAGTTTTCACACCGTGATGCTTTCAGTGTGCTCACTGCTGGTAAAGTGCCTTAAACACTCTAACTGCTGCTCAGCGTTCTCCGACGTCTGTTTGTCCAATAAATTCATAATCACTCGATGAGGTCGTCTTCTCTGTAAATATTCAGTCTGTGTTTGTGGGTGTTTAGAAAGGACACTTTATAATCTACGAAAATATCAAATCTGTCTGACAGTTATAATTTTCTCTACCCTTTATTCTTTAAATCAAACGTCTTTGTTTTTGCCTGTTTGGTTCTTTAGCCGTCAGAGTTGATCTGTGAAGGTCAACAAAGACGCCCAACGGATTTACTTCATCACGGCCTTGTCGTATTGGTCCATTTGATTGACCTTTATTATTCATTTATTTATTTAATTTCATTTCAAGTTATCACAGATGGGACAGACGTGAGTGGGGGATAGGACAGGGAGAAAAAAGAGGGAGGGGAAGAAAGACAGGAAGACGGACGGTGAGAGAGGACACTAAAAAAAAGAAAAGAAATTTCCTTGGTTACTTGTTGAGAGAAAAACAAGAGCACCACAATAACACACCACCACTGCAATAACCTAAATAAATGTAAATAACAGTAAATATTGAATGTTGTGCAGCACACGGTGTGCTTTGAGGTAAGAAAGGTGTAGCTGTCTATGAACACCTGTGTACACCGGAGTTCATCCAGCTGTTCTGCCAGAGGTTTTATATTAACGCAGGACTCCAGGCCTGGAAACCTGAACTCCAACAGACCAGACTAACAGGATCCTCCAGCTTTCACTCGTTCAGGACGAGTCTTCATCATTTTAGATGAAGTCCAGCCCCCACTGACCCTGTGCTTCTAACTGCCAACAGAGGGCGCTGTCTGAAGCCAGACTCGTACAGATATTCATAAATGAGAAACATGAGCCCAGACTTTGACCCATGACACGCTCCTGTGGTTCGGACCAAATGGAGGCAGGATGCTGAAGACGAACGGTCATTTCCTGTCTGCACCGCCATCCTGTCAGTGACGGCTAAAATGTGGGTTAAGCCCCGCCCATTGACTCTGATTCTATTCTACATAATTTACTGTAAATGTCAGAACAGCTGGACTGTGAGTTTAATGAAGAGTTTAGCAGCTGTACGTAATACACTGGACACTGCATCAGCTGATGAGAAGCAGCAGGAGTTAAACATCAGACAGAATCGGGCTGGTTTTAGATGAGACGCTGTTAGAAATGAGAGATTTGAAAGGTTCTGTGCTGTTTGGTGGTGAGACGGTCCAGCAGGTGGCAGCACTCACCTGCACATGAAGCAGCTGTGAGGGCAGCAGGTGATCCTGCAGCTTCACCGATTCATGCTGAGGAGCAAACAGGAAGTCTGATTGTTCCTCAGCTGTGATGTTTACGGGCCGCTTCACTGGATAATGGTGCGACTTCATCCCACAGCAGAGGACAGGTCGTACACTCGGTGACCTGACAGGAAGTCCTCCCACTCTGTCACGCTTCAGCAGATAGCACAGGAGTGATCCGTCTCCTTCATGGAGCTGCTCGGTGAAAGCATCAAGTCTTTGAGATTGGACCGAATCGTTCCCCTTGACCCGCCCCCCCACAAACCTCTGGACCCCTACGGCCCCTTCTGTGGTCGCCAGGATCCCAGACCCACATGAGTCACTGTGACTGAGGTCAGACCTCCAACCAAACCACATCACCTATCTCCAGAGCAGAGCCCCAGTATCCTCAGCCTGGACAACATGCTGTGGTTCTTTGTTCTTGTAGGCTGCCCGACTCTGGGCTCTCCACTACAGAGGGCGACGGTCATTCAGGAGAAGCTCAGAGCAGAGCTGCTGCTCCTCCACATCAAAAAGAGTCAATGTTCAGGATCTGAGTGTTTCATGAATGTTCTGCTGTGAAGATTAGATCCCTCACTGGCTCTGGGACACCTCGATGGAGCTGAACAGCAGGACGAGTCACAGGAATTATTAGAAGAAAAGGGTTTTCCTTAACCCAAGAAGTTATATTTAAAAAATAACAAATGTCAGGCTCATAAAAGAAACAAGGATCAGTCACAAATACATAAGTAAACTAAATGTGTGCGCCTACAAATCAATAAACCTGCTGCAAACTAAAGTGTGTGATTGTGTACATGAGAGTTACAGAGTGTAGAGTGTGGACACGGGTTTGAGCGGCACACGGAGGTGAGTCTGGAGCAGGTCTGTGAGCAGAGGCTGGATGGACAGACGGGCGGATGTTTGATGGAGCAGTCAGGTAAATGGATGGTGGTTGGATGACGGTCCCTAGCAGACTGTGGTCACGAGCTGTGACCTCAGCGCCCACAGTGCAGTGTGCTTGTGTGGGCAGCAGCAGCTGTGACGTCGTCGGTGAGCTCGGCTTTCAGATTGTGTGAAAGTAAAAGTGGAGCATCTGGAACATCTGGGCGCACGTTTAACCCCGCTCTGCTCTGAAGCCTGAGCAGGAAGCGGGGTCCATCTCTCTGAGCTGTGGCTTAAATTCTGTTGTTGTCGCAGTTTAACAATGGCACCGGGACAGGAGGAGGAAACCACGTCCACATGTGCAGCTTCTCTGCAGAATCACTTTCACTGTGTCGAGTCCATTTACATAATAATGTGAGGGACGATGAGAGTGCTGCACAGGTGCTGCACAGGTGTGATTGATTTCCCTCAGTGACGCATGCAGGAGAAGAAGACATCATCATCGGACTGTCGGAGCCTCAGAGGATGAAAATGTGCAGAAATCTCGCAGAGCTGTTCGTTTCTAACAGAAGCAATAAAAATCCCTCACATGGTTTTACTTTGATTGTTTTTGGTCCGTTATTTGTTCTGAAATGTTACAGACGTCACACTCAGCAGATATCTGTCCGATAAAGCATGAAGATAAACCTGTGTCCAACATTAAATCATATCCAGGCTTAAAGTTAGCTTTATTAGGGGCGTGGCCTCTGTGAGTGACAGGTGGATGGTGACACAGGTGTGCTGTAGCTGCTAGCTGTCTGCTAGCTTCACCTGAACTGGACCTCTGCACGTGTTTGTGCTGGTGGAGCCTTTTAATGACGTCATGTGACCAATAACACGGCTGCTGTGAGGTCACTGTGGTAACAGAGCGTCCACGGTGTGTTAAAGGCCTCGTGCTGAGGGAGGTGGCTAACCCTTAGCTAAAGAAGCAGAGCGGTCACTGAGGTCTTCATCAATGAAGTGCTGGAGCCTGCAGGTTAAAGTCAGTGAGAGTAAAAACACAGGAAAGATGTTAACTTTTAATCTTTTGTCAGATTTATTAAACTAAAGTTGGTCAAACTCGATTTAATGAGCTTCTCAAACTGCTGATTGAATCCAGGAAGTAATGTAATCCTGCACAACAGCATTTTCATTCTGGGAGGACGCTGGAGTGAGATCACAGTTTGGGAACATTTACTCCACCAGGATCTGATCATGTGCACCTCAGATCCTTTAAATCTTCCTGCAGACAGGTTGGTGCTCGTGGAGCGGCCGGTGTGTGGCCTGCTGAGGGTTTGGACACTTCCTCCACATGAAATACAAGACGGGTGGAAAACCAGCTGCCAGTCTGCACTCTCAGCATCCGCTCATCTCCTCCCTTCCTCGTCTCCTCCATTCCTCGCCTTGTGTTTCCCTTCTTGTTCTCCGGCTGCAGCTCCACCCGGTCAGGTTTCCCTCGGCTTGTCTCCCACTCAGCTCACATTCACCCACAGTCGTCCTCCTCCACGTTTCACTCGGTGGATCAGTGAAGTCACATTTCTGGAGCAGCAAACACAGACACTAAATCTCAGAGAGAATCGTGTCCTGCAGAAATCTCTGAAACATCAGAGAAAAAATCTAAAAGCTCAACAACAGGTGGAGGACAGGTGGAGGAGTACACACAGAGGCAACATGGCTAAAAACACACAAAACAGCCACAAAGACTAAAACTGCTCATACACGAGCACAGAGGGCTGAAAACAGACACCAAGAAGCACAGTGATGATGTCACAGAGGCTGTAAGGTCACGGGCTTTCTGGGCCAATCACAGGGCAGAGTGTGTCCTGTTAGATCATGTGATCAGCCCACATCTGCTGGATGACACATTGGAGTCGAGAGGGAGGATCAGGGAGGCGGAGCTTAGACTGCTGCCCCCTGTGACCTTTACCTGGATAAAAGGTAGAGATGGATGGATGTGTATTCAGTGTTCAGGGAAACACAGAGACTCTGGTGAGCTGTGAGGAGCCAATCACATAAGCTGGCGCTCCCAGAAGGGACCAATCATCAATTAGTCGCTGTGACGTGTCCCACTGACCTGCCATCTGTCAGAGAGAGAGGAGGTGAAGAAGATGTGCTTTTACCTTGTTCATAAATGAAACTAAAAGGCACCGTGCTGCGTCGCTGTTACGTTCATTGCCTCCATGAAGGAGGTCGTGTGATCGGTGAAAACACTCGCAGAGCTGAGGCTTCACCCAATGTGATTGGAGTTGATCTGCATCCAGGAATTATTTTGGGAGAACTCTTCACTGCTGTGAGAGGAACAAACTGAACATCTGGCACAGTCCACTGAGAAAACTGGGAGATGTTCTCATGATCCAGATGTGCTCCTAGATCCTAGGACTCGGTGGAGGTCAGGAGCTCCAGCTTCAGGATGAGCTTGTTGTGATTCTCCGCCTGCCTTCAGTCAGTTATCTGTGACACCAACTCTAACCAGGTAACACCAGTGTGGCGTTTCTGGTTTCATAGTCATGGAATAAATAAAAGAATCATTCTGACAAACGTCATAAACTGTTCACACTTTCTCCAAAACCAGCTCTGAAACAAACGACGACCTCTGAAGGTCGACTGAACCCACGTTCTTCAATGACAATGACAGAAGTGATGAAACCAGCTGAGCTCAGTCAGCACTGATAGTTAAAGAGCATGAAAGCAGACTTTTCAGTCTGATGTAACAAGCCTTAGTTAGACAAAATACCAAAATGTTGTTTGTGAGTGGATGATGGATGATGGATGGATGATGGATGGATGGATGGATGGATGGATGGATGGATGGATGGATGATGGATGATGATGGATGGATGATGATGATGATGGATGATGGATGATGGATGGATGATGGATGGATGGATGATGGCTGGATGGATGGATGATGGATGGATGGATAGATGATGGATAGATGATGGATGGATGGATGGATGGATGGATGATGGATAGATGATGGATGGATGGATGGATGATGGCTGGATGGATGGATGATGGATGGATGATGGATGGATGGATGGATGATGGATGGATGGATGATGGATGGATAGATGATGGATAGATGATGGATAGATGATGGATGGATGGATGGATGATGGATGGATGGATGATGGCTGGATGGATAGATGATGGATGGATGATGGATGGATGGATGATGGATGATGGGATGGATGGATAGATGATGGATAGATGATGGATAGATGATGGCTTGATGGATGGATGATGGATGGATAGATGGATAGATGATGGATGGATGGATGATGGCTGGATGGATGGATGATGGATGGATGGATAGATGGATGGATGGATGATGGATGGATGGATGGATGATGGATGGATCGATGGATTGATTGATGGATGATGGATGGATGGATGGATGGATGGATGGATGATGGATGGATGGATGGATGGATGATGGATGGATGGATCGATGATGGATGGATGATGGATGGATGGATGATGGCTGGATGGATGATGATGGATGGATGGATGGATGATGGGTGGATGGATGGATGGATGGATGATGGATGGATGGATGGATGATGGCTGGATGGATGGATGGATGATGGATGGATGGATGGATGGATAGATGATGGCTGGATGGCTGGATGATGGATGGATGGATGATATGATGGATAGATGATGGATGGATGGCTGGAGGATGATGATGATGATGCTGGAAGATGATGGGTGGATGGATGGAGATGGCTGGATGGCTGGATGGGATGGATGGTAGATGATGGCTGGATGAGTGATGGATGGAGATGGGATGGATGATGGATGATGGAGATGTGATGGATGGATGATGGATGGATGGATAGATGATGGATGGATGATGGATGGATGGATGATGGATAGATGATGGATAGATGATGGATGGATGGATGGATGATGGCTGGATGGATGGATGATGGATGGATGGATAGATGATGGATGGATGATGGATGGATGATGGATGGTGTAATATATTGTAGTGCTGGGGTGCTGTTGACTCCTCCACCAGCAGAGGGCAGGCGTGTGCTGTAGCTGTGCAGTAACAGACAAATAAAAAGCGCCGTGGTCTCCTGAGCGCCGTCTGTTACCAACTGTTACACTACAACACGGCCAGTCTGTAAGAGAAATGTGAAGATGAAGTTAAACAGTTGCAGAAGGCAGCTGATCTCCCTGACCTTTGACCTCAGCATCAGCAGAGTGAAGGTGCTCGGCTGCTCTCTGTGAGACTTTGTGATGCTTTGAGGCGACTTCTCCTCTGCTGTGCTGACCTAACTATGAATCTGTCCACATCCACAGGATGGTGGGAGTTTGATCCACGGAGACTCACACAGAGTCTATAGCATGAGCTCGCTCACTGAACCAATCAGATCGATGCATTTCTAGGTTGAGTTTAATGGAGCAGAGGATTAAACTTCACAGCTGAAGAACGAAGACAGAGCTGGATTTACCTGATGTGACCTCCGAGCATCAAGTCAGGGCAGAGAGGAGGAAGAGGAGGAGATAACACAGAGCCATTGATGAAGAGCGAGAGAAAGGGTGGGGGAGGGGTAACGAGCTGGGAAAGCAGAGATGGTTTTGGTGGAGGGAAGAAAACAAAATGAGAGGCGAGGTTGTCACGAGGCATAAAACTAATAAATCAAAGGTTTTCTTCTCAAAGGTTTAAACAGACATGAGCTTCACTGATAAACAATAACGACAGTAAACTACAATCAAATAATAAAAAATAATAATAAACACGTCCACGAGGAGTTCAGGAACCCGTCCACCAAAGGACAGGAAGCAGTGTGTCCCGGTTAACGTGGACTCAGCAGCTCGGGGACCTGAAACCTCAGGAGGAGTCGGGGTCTCCTGTATCTGCTCCCAGCTGAGCGTCTCCGCTCATGGTTTTACCAGGAGAGCCTCAAACACGTCGATAGAGAAAGAAAAACAAACATTGATAACAAACGAACTGTTCGTGCAGTTTCTAACACGGGCGTGTTTGGAGGCGTGTGATTGGTTCATGAATCTGTCCCCATCATGTCTGTGAGTGTTCCAGTGATCCAGCTCTCTGTGAGTCTGTGACGGGAGCACCTGATTATTCCCGTCACGTCGTCCTCCCTCGCAGACCTGATTGGGGTCTCGGTGTCAGACAGGTTTTTGGCGACCTCGCCGAGGACACGCCGGCTGCGTTCTCGCATCAGAGAGCCTCCTCCCGCTGGAGATCCTCGCCGCGCTCTGCAATCAGCTCAGCATTTACATTCAGATGACTGCGCCGAGCCGCTGGAATGAAAATTTCCTCAGAGATCAGCTGGGGACTCGTGCGGATGGGAGGGGGAGGACGTGACAGCGCCGCCTCACACCTGTCCTCACATGACATTTCCAAGTTGGCCTGAAAGTCTAATCAGCAGGATTTAATCACATCTGCTCCGTGTGGAAATCTAAATATTCATGCAGCTCTGCAGCGTGAGCTGATGGAAATAGATGTCATCTCCTGACCTGCTGACCTTTCTCCAGGATAGCATCAGGCTGCAGCTCCTGCTGCTGTGCAAACATCTGGAGCTCTGCTCTCTGTGTGTCATTATTATTGGTTTAACGGGCTGAGCTGTGTGCTCTTAATCAAATGACCAGAGAAGACCTGAAACCCTCTGTGGATCCCATGTTGACCATCAACATGACTGATTTTATATCTGCTTGTTTTCACTTTGTGTGTCTGTTAATTAGTGCAAACTAACAGGATATTAAAGCCTGATGACTGTGAGACCCGAGCTCTCAGATCTATAACTCATAAAAGGATTCAGGATCCAGGTCTGACGTAAGTTTTCTCCTGCTCCAGCTGAGTAAAGACATAGAACATAAAGTTTATTCTGATGGCTCGCTACCTTTAAACCTGTTTATCTATTCTCTGGGTTTAAATCCAGGCACAGCTCTGTGCTTGTGAGACTTTTAGAGCCAACATGTGGGCGGGACACAGGATGACCCGGTCGCCACATTCTTATTAGTGGTCACATGATGTCATTAAAAGGCTCCAACAGCACAAACACGAGAGTCCAGTTCAGATGAAGCTAGCAGCTACAGCCACCTGTCAGTCACAGAGGCCACGCCCCTAATAAAGCAAACTTTAAGTACGATTTAGACAGGTGAGTTATCAAAGCATCCTCCCCGAGTGCACTGACTCGCTGCACCATCGTGTGGTTCAAAGAGGTATTACATGAGAGTACAGCCAGCTGTGTAGAGCTTCAGCTGATGTCTCTGCAACACATCACAGTCGCACATGAGCCTGAGCAGGTGTGTCTATAAGGCCTGTAAGAGGGCGGGAGGAAGTTCACTGTGTGATGGCGGCAGGTGTGAGCTCGCTCTGTGTAGCAGACCCTCATTAAGATTCAGGAGGAGGCGCGGCTTGCCCCGGAGTGACTCCTCTCAGCGATCAAACCCACTGACCCGCTGCAGCGACGGATTCTCCTCCTCCCTGGCGTGCGGGGGAGGCGGCTCTTCTGGTTGGCTGGCTTCATTGTGCTGTGGTTTGGTTGGCAGCGCAGCATCAAAGCTGTTACTCAGAATCTGGAGGAGCTGGAGGCGTTTTCACTGCTGCTCCATTTCCACACTGTTAAACTCCCGCTCAGCACTACATCCTGCAAATGCTGCTGATTCACCCGATGACCTTTGACCTGTGCCACTGACCCTCTGACCCACATCTGAATGGAAACGTTAGAAATAAATTAATCTAATCTTGTTGCGACACAGATAAACCTCCTGATCACTTCCTCTCTGAGACGCACTCATCAATGAGCCTCCAGCTGTGACCGTCACTGCCTGAGGTAACCACGGAAACCTGAACGTTTTACACGTGTGACACCTGAGTGCTTCCTGTCCCACCCACAGATCACAAGGACTCGCTGCCTTCCTGGTGTCGGATCAAAGTGACTGAACTGTTGCCGGCAGACGTTCCACACTTCCTCACACTCCCACAGTGGGAGAGTGTGCTGCCACCTGAGGAGGATCCACTCCCACTGAGGTTTATGACTCTGGTTAATTAAAGGTAGTGGCAGGAACAGGAGACACCTGAGTGATCAGATCCTTCACTCAGATAATATTCCACCTGTGTCAGAGAGCCAGTGAGGTCTCATCTTTAGTTTAAGGCTCCAGAGTATGTGATGAATATGTTCCTGCGGTCAGCTGATGGAGCGCTGACGGAGCACTGATGGAGCGCTGATGGAGCGCTGATGGAGGGCTGATGGAGCGCTGATGGAGGGCTGATAGAGCGCTGATGGAGCGTGCTGATGGAGCGCTGATGGAGGGCTGATGGAGCGCTGATGGAGGGCTGATCGAGCGCTGATGGAGGGCTGATAGAGCGCTGATGGAGCGTGCTGATGGAGCGCTGATGGATGGCTGATGGAGCGCTGATGGAGGGCTGTTGGAGCACTGATGGAGGGCTGATGGAGCGCTGATGGAGGGCTGATGGAGCACTGATGGAGCACTGATGGAGGGCTGATGGAGCGCTGATGGAGGGCTGATGGAGGGCTGATGGAGCACTGATGGAGGGCTGATGGAGTGCTGATGGAGGGCTGATGGAGCACTGATGGAGCACTGATGGAGGGCTGATGGAGTGCTGATGGAGGGCTGATGGAGCACTGATGGAGCACTGATGGAGGGCTGATGGAGCGCTGATGGAGGGCTGATGGAGGGCTGATGGAGCGCTGATGGAGGGCTGATGGAGCGCTGATGGAGGGCTGATGGAGCACTGATGGAGCACTGATGGAGGGCTGTTGGAGCACTGATGGAGGGCTGATGGAGCACTGATGGAGGGCTGATGGAGCACTGATGGAGCGTGCTGTACCTGAGACAGTTCGTTTCACGGCTCGTGGACTCTGGACTCGTCTTCGCTCTGTGGTTCGTCCACTCGGCTCACTTAAGCTCATTCTGGTTGTTTCATTTTCCGGTCCCAGCGCTGACGCCTGTGCCGAGGTGGACCTGACTGACCTGTGCAGATGTGACCCCGCCCCCAGACTCCTTCATCAAAGCGGCTTCAGCGAGTTCACGTGGACTCTGCGGGCGGCTGCAGCCTCGCGGGGTCGCCCGGGAGACGAACTCTCTCTGAGCGTTTGAAGAGGACGGAGGAGTTTCATTTTATCTGTCAGTCAGTCCCTGCATCACAGGGACGCCGCTCTGAGCGTGTGAGCGACATTTACATGACCTACATACAGACTGCAGAGAGAGGGAGGTGTGTGAACGCCACAGAGGAGGAGATGGAAGCTGAAACAAGCAAAGAAAGGAAAACTGGATGTAATGGATGGAGCTCGCTGTAGGCTGACTGTGAAACATTAATGCGCTGCTGTACTGCAGCGTGTAGGTGCAGCACGAGCAGGGCGGCGTGCAGCATCCATCTGAGTCTCCTCGCTCCCTCGCTCCCTCGTCTGCTCTGTGACACAAAAGCAGAAACACTTCCTGAGTTTACAGTTTTCAGCTTTCACACTTGGGACGACAGTGAAGCTCCACCCACTGTTGCTGTGGGTGTGGCTGATGTCATATTTCAGCAGGTACAAACATAATGTTTACCTGCATGGTGGAACGTGATTGGTCAATAGAAGGTGAACTACAGCCGAGCTGTTGTGAGATCATACGCTGTGTAAAGGTTTGTGTGATCGTTGTTGTCTCCTGATCATCTTCGTACTGTGAGTCAGTACAACAACAAAGGCTAACAGCTGATTGGCTGATGAACTGTCAGTCCAGTGTTTACATCTATCGTTTCATTTTACGCTATTGTTTGTTTCGTGGTGTCGCAAAATAAACTGTTTACGGCAATATTTTTTTCATGTTTTGATGGTCACTGTAGTGGCTATATTAATTTCTTCTTTCTCTTATATTTAATATAACCACACTACGGACGGACAAGCGCCTGTTTCTATGCGTTGTCGTTAGCAACAACGACGGTAAAACCACCACGTGTTCGCTTGTTTATTTTCCACGTAAACCTTTCACAATAAAGCTCAAGATCCTGTTGAGACTTTTCAAAATAAACTGAATCACGTGAAAGAGCAGATTATTTACGGATGAGAAGTAAAAAAGACGCCAGGTGCTAAAAAATAAAGCTTAGACTCAAACGTTAGAACAGGCTTTTCCCCGCAGCACGCCGTGTAATAAATACTCATAAAGAAAACGGCGGCCGTCACAACTTATGTCTAAAAATATATCGTTTCATGCATCTGTTAAAACACTCGACTCCAGCTACACGACGCGCAGCTGGAAACACTTCACACAAGTCGAGCTGCCCGAGATTCACAGACTTTACATAAAATGTTACATTTGTGTGATTTATATCGTTATCAGGACGATGTCTTATATCGGGATATGAGATTTTGGTCATATCGCACAGCCTTAGAGGGAGGTGTTCTGGGCATGTTGTCGCAGGTGGAGGCCCCGGGGCAGACCAGGACACACTGGAGAACTCCTCAGAGTTCCCCTGAAGGAGGTGGCTGAGGAGAGGGAGGCCAGGCTGCTGCCCCTGTGACCTAGCCCCGGATAAGCAGACTCATACTTTATTGAAGGTGGTGCCTCCTCCGTTTAAGACTTCTGCTCCTCCCTCGCCGCTCGTACTCCTTGATGGTTTAGTTTTTTGCCTCTACAGGGTCAGGGTCCTCAGGTCACATGATGACCAGCGAGCTCCACCCCAGAAGACAGAGAGCTGCAGAGAAAGCTCACGGGTGGAGATTCATTCAGTCTTGTGTGTTTTGGGCGCAGTGCGACAGTGGCGCCCTGTCAGGACAGGCGAGGCAGTAAATTAGGGTCAAATCATTTGGGGATGTAGGTACTAAAGCTGAGGTAACTTTAGGTCAGTGCACGGCTTCAAACTTGAATCTGCATGCATTGATGGTTTGGATGTTTCATGCTTGTAGAAAGAGGCTTCTAAAGATGAGTAAAGCTGGACTCATGAGGCGTCTGTTACTGGTGCATGTGAGTCAATTGCTTGCTGTGAAATGAAACAAAATCAGCTTTTCATGCAGTCGTTTAAAAGTTTAGGAAGTGGAAAGTCACCAATAAACCGTCCACATCAATCGGCAGGTGCGTGGAGAGCGAGCTGTGCTCTCAGTCACGCTGCGTCACTGAGGATTAATTCAGCGCCGTGATGAGAACATGCAAATGAAGCTGCTTTTAAGCCCACCGGCTCGTTTGCTCTCTGCCCTGCACGGGTCGCCCGGCAGCTCTCAGACCTGCCTGATTGAGGTAAAAGCACATAAAAGTCAAACTGCGGGAGGATGACGTCCAAAAACATTGGCTTCATCTCCATAATGCATTCCAGCCGTCTCTGCTGGCCACAGGAAGTGCGTTAAAGCGAGGCAGAGGGTCACAGAGCTGCCTCATTTCCATTATTCATCTTCATAAAAGCTCCCGGACCGCTGCCTCTGAGTTTGGGGAAGGAATGAGGGGAATGTTAAAACTGTGCTCTCCTACTTATCTGATCACACACACATCTGGTTACACATCTGCTTCTGTCTCAGGCAGCACTGATGGAGGCAGGTGCAGATGAGGGGTCTTCATCGATGAAGGTCCTGAGTGTGGTTACAGTACAGAGCACAGTGCTGAGGATGATTTCAATAACACTGAGGCTGCTGTTACGAGTTTATGAGAGGTACAAAAACACCACGAGAACTCTTCAATGAGCCGTTTGTTTAAAATGTTCGCCGCTGTGATGGCGTGAAGGCTGTGAACCTGCTGGTCATGGCGTCCATCGGCAGCTCTGAGTCTCTGCTCAGACCTGCAGCTGTCCTGGTTCTGGTCCTGCAGTCCAAAAGCAGCTCAGTCAGTTGTTTTTGAAGGACGTCTCTGCTCTTAGACTGGATTCGGCCTTTCACTGAAGCAGAGCTCGTTTCTATCACCTGTAACTTCCATCACAGTTTTCATGGATGACGTTTGTTTTCTGATGAAAATGAGACAACAACTGAATAAAACGTGATGCAGGAGGACAGAAACACATCAACACTTTCATCAACAAATAAAAACGAGACAAAAATACATCCGGGAGACGAGGTCCAATCAGAGATCATCAAGCTGTGTAGAAAGGCGGGGCAGTTTAGAAGTGATCCAATCAGAAGTGATCTTGTGCAGCGAGGTTAGACATATGGACAGGTGGAGGAACGCAAAGCGCTTCATGAACCGTGTGAAGCAACAACACCACAAACTTTTACACCTGCGGTAAAACCAAAGGAGGCGGACCAATGCTTTGGAACACCTGAGCGTCCATCTTTACCTGCATGTTCAGAGCTCTGATCCACGCAGGAAGTAAAGGCTCAGAGGATGAGTGATGGCCTGGAAAACCCTGTAAACGAAACACTGTGACAGCTGAAGAAGGACGAGCTACACCTGGGCGGAGCTGCTTACAGGTCTCAGCAAACAGCAGCACTAACCTGTCAGAGCGTCAGCAGCTCAGGACCACAGTGACCAGGACTGAGAAGGTCAGCCAAGAGAAACCGAATGAAACCTGGAGACCTGCAGACCCGTCACACTCCTCCTCAGAGCTTCTCCCACCTATCGAAGAGAAGATGAAGACCACAGAGACTCAGGGAGACCCAGAACCACCAGGAACCATCAGAAACAGAGTCTCAAAGGTCTGCAGTGAAGTGTCCTGATGCTCCATCATCCAGGAGAGGAAATCCCCAAACGTTGATTCTGTTCATCTGGATGTTTTCAGTAGGAGAAACATTATGTTGCTGCTCGTTAGAGAGTTTCTGTCTGTGATGCTGAGCTAGTTTAATGCATGCACGTCTCCACTGTGTGTGTCTGTCTGTGTGATTGTGTGTCTCTGTTGTGGGTCTGGCTCTGCTGGATCTCCTCACAAACATCCCTGTGAGCTCGTTGTTGTTCAGCAGCTTTTGGGAACGTCACGAGTCTCCGACCGAGCCGAGCATCACTGCTGTGTTCTTGTCTCAGTGTGGACGATTCAGTCTCATTTAAAGGCTCTGATTGGTCTGTTTGACTTTCAGAGGGTCAGTTTGTGTTTTAGCTAACTTCAGCCGCTCTGTGGTGATTAAAGGCTGGACAAGAAAAGAACACAGATACGAGATGTTTATCCTCCTCTGTGGGGGTGGAGGTGTCCTGAGGAACTGCAGCCGTTTGTCTTTACAGTTCGGCTGCTTCTCCAAACCTGCCACGATTCAATAAGACGGAGCCTGGAGCTAACATTCCCATCCATGTTGTTATGTTTTATCCTGTAAGGTTACTGCGAGAGGTCATTCTGCCTGTTCAAAGGTCAAAGGTCAGTAACAGTAACTGGTGAGGTAACAGAGATCTGCTGGATTGTTGAGGATGTGAGCTGAGGGATGGTCTGATGGTCTGTCACTGAGGACACGTTGGGCGTCTCACAGGTGACACTGTCACACACACAGGTGATCGTGGAGGCTCTGGAGGGTCGAGGGCTTCCTGAGCTCCTGGGAGGGAAGCAGATGGTTGTTTGTGGCGCGTTTAAAGGTCCTGATCACATCCTCAGCACATGCAGGTGTTACTGATGTGTAAGTGTAGCTGTCTTTATTTACACACACGCTTCACCTGCTTCACTCTCAGAGCTGCAGGTCAGAGCAGGACGAAGCGTCTCCATCAGCCACCATCATGAGTTTGGTTCACGAGCAGCTCTGGGAGCTGGGTGAGCTTCACACACCACCACAGCTGGGAC